>NW_026542600.1:54465019-54552072 GCF_028750875.1 Macrosteles quadrilineatus
CAAAATTAGTAGTTAAGTCAAGTTGTAAATAAAAATGTGATAGATGTATGACAGTATAGTATTTTTTTCTTGTCGTTCTTGGCGATTTTATTAATTTTGCATGTTAATTGGTAAAGGAAAATTAAGTTCTATTCATTGTCCCTGTACTAAAATTTAATAAATAATGTATTTCCTGTAAAATAATTGACGTAGAGGTTATTCAGTGTTAATTTGATTAACACGTTGACTGCGCGCGCCGACTTTACAGGCGCTCCCCAGTGCCGGGCGAAGCCCCGGCGCGCAACCGAATCAGCGAACGCAATTGGCATTCAAATATTTCAGTCTGACGAATCACAAAGAGCAGTGGTGACTGTGCTGCGTTACCCCGAGAGTGGATGTAGTTCACTGAAACACCCAAAGGTAGCAGCACTGCATGGATCCGTATCCAGTGTCTTTGTAATGTGGGTTGAAGAGAAAAAATCCCCGAAACCGGGACAAAAGCATTGCCAGACGGGATTTTACGGGAAATTTTAGTACCAACCTACACCAAAGTAAAGCTCGCATTCTAAGCTGGCAGGCTGGCAACGATTATAACGTCTCCGTCTGAGGCTAAGCTCACACTGACTCAATATATTACTGTTGGTCTGGTGCCGACTGTAGTCGGCGCGCGCCACCTGGGAGCGCTGGCGACGCCGACTAAAGTCGGCACGCGCAGTCAACGTGTTAAGAGTGAAAATGTTTAGTTTAGGAATATATACAATTCTAACTCATTTACTCTCACAAAAAAAAAATTTTTCATTGTGTTTTTGGAAGATTCAAAAACTTACCGATTACTAAATTGTCCTTCTTCCACGTGAATTTTGGCCTTGGAGCTGCTTCTGGGCTACAAATAATCGTCACATTACCACCTTCAGCTGCATAAGTTTCAGTTTCCAAAGGCCGCTTTTTGAATGATGGTTTGAGAGCTGGAAAAAATTTCAACCTTAAATAACAATCAAAATGGAATCACACAAGTGCTTAAAACAGCTGTATCTTTCAAAACAAAATTGGTGCTTTTACTCCACACATAAGCACAACCCAAGAAAAGCAACTGGTCTAGACTTATTAAGGTGCAGACTCTTAAAAGACTTTAAAAACCTTCCTATTGTGGTTATCAAACAGTTCAACATATTATTGCTCAACAGTGTCCAGTCCAGGAATACGCATCAACAAATTGTGTAACAGAGATTTTAATGGATTCCTTTACACAGCATGGACAAAGTCTTAGAAGAACCAGGGGTGGGAAGACACTCACTATCATAGTTTAAAGTCTTTCAACAAGTTTTGTTATATGTTGTTTTGATGTTGCCTATTCATCACTTTTCAAAATTTAATTTCAACAATTTCAAGTTACAAAGATACATGATTTTTCTGGGAGAAAAACTGTGCGTAACACTGTTTAGTCATTAGAGTGAACTTTTTGAGATGTGGTTAAATTCTGTGAACTTTTTGAGATGTGGTTAAATTCTGTTGAATAGCTAAGTTTCCTATATGGAAGTAGACACATAGTTAAGAAACCTAAGAAAGGTAAATGGAATTAGTCTTAGAGCTCTGGATACACATATACTATGCATTTTAAACATATAATAGGTAAAACAATGAGCAATTTCGGTTGCACTTTGTCAAAAATCTCATTAGATCAAAACTAAAAAAATCAGAGCTGAGAACAGAGTAAACATTTTAACCCCAAGAAACTGAGTAGTAATGTGATTGATTATACAAGTGACATTGCACAAAGTCAACCATATTCTTGTTAGCAAAATATAATATGTCTAGTAGCCGAATTTTTCAATCCAAATTCTTAAAATATGACCACTTAATGGTACTTTAAATAACATTAGACATGGTGGAAATAACAAGATATTCTAAATCTTATCTAAAATAAAAAAACATTTTTTAATTGAAGAGTATAGACCTAACTATAAGGCAGTAGTAGACATAGAGTTTGCCTTTTAAGGGATACTATGATAGTCACAGAAATACTTACACAAAACCCGAAGCTGTGCAGAAGAGTATCTAGTTTTGAGATCATTTTTGGCTCGGCACTGGTACATAGCCTGGTCTCGCTCAGGATCCAAGTACCGTATAGTAAGTACGTTGTCTTGTATTACATAACGATCACGATCCTCTGTTGGAAGTTTCTCCACCTCCAGAAGTTCACCATCTCGTAGCCAGCCGTATGTCACATCTGGGATCCCAAAAGCCTCACAAGTCCAAGTTAGTTCTCCTTTGTTGTCCACGTGTTTGTCAGTAAGAGGTATTGTAAAGTTAGGTTCCGCTGTAAAAGTATTAAAAAATCGACTTTAAAATCACACAAACTTCCTTATGTTGCAATTTTTATCAAGGTTGATGCTATAAAAAGTTGTATCCAACTCGAAGGTTCAAAGGAGTTTAAGTACTATTGTTGTCGAGAATCTTTAGTTTTAGACTTGTAGCATTTTGTTTTTTTGTTACAGGGACTTTTGCACAATAATTAAAGTTTGGTTTGGTAGTTTTTTTTTGTTAGTGCATAATTTTGACTAATTGCTGTAGGCAGTCTTACATTTAACATAAACATAGTTGGACTGAGCCATTGTCATAATGTAGGCTACTGCTTTTTTACTAGCTAACCAAATAGAATAAAAAAATAATACATTACAAATAGGCTAAGGGTGTAACATAGAACACAAGGGCCTGAATTTTAAAGATTTTTTTAGGGATGGTAGGGGGTATTTTTGGGGGGGTTTTTAGGGGTGGTTTTTGGGTTGACGTTTTTGGAAAATAATTCACTTAAGCATGTGAAACACAAAACTTTACACTGTACACAACAATTAGAATATTTCACTGTCACTGATAACATTTGTAAAATATGAAGACCTAAATTCTCCTCATTGATTACCCCTCTCTCTTCAAAACCTAAACCTTAAAGAGTACTTGGAGTATACCGGCCATCTTGGATAATTTCAAACAACTGCTGAGTTATTTATCATTCACAAATATTTTTTAAGATATATAAGTGATTGTAATTCAAATATAGGGCGCAGTGGGATCAGAAATTTTCTTTCTAGTTTTTTAATTGTTTTACGAGTTACAATTTCCAGCCTCCAAAGACTCTTGTTTTGTCCTAGGACACTAGGCACGAGCCCAAGATTGCTGTTCACATTACTTCAGGCAAGACCTAGGGGTTGCAACATTTTCACTTAAATGAAATCCATTAGTGATTTGGCGGGATTTGAACCCGGGACCTCAAGTACTGAAAGTCTAATGCTCTTAACCACTAGGCCAGCTCGCTCCCCCTAGAAGGACTTTTAAAATGGTGTCAGTGACAGTAAAGTATTTTAGTTCTTGTGTAAAAAAGTAAAGTTTATGATTCTTATGACAGAGTGAACTTTTTCTATTAAGGTAAGTCTTCTATCTTTAAAACAATTCAAAATTTAAAATAGATTTACCTTGAATGGATAGGACGACAGCATTCTCGATGCTTGCTCGGTCATTTGTAGCTCGGCAGATATATTCGCCCTGGTCTTCCACTTGAACACTTGGTATCAGCAGGACTCGATTGTAGGATGTTAGAACCGCCTGGCGAGGCAAAGCGGCACCTCTACGAGTCCAATTATAGGACGGGACCGGACTGTCAAATATCAACATAGGTTACACCAATGTTTATTTACAGCTAAAATATATTACAACTAAAATATTAAGTTTTCTTCCTACATGGAAAACGTTCTACAGCAACCAAAGATGCTAAAACACTAATTTTTTTACACAGACTTGTCTTTGTTCTGTTGGACTTGAAAGCATCTTCTGGGCTAAGCGTTTTCCATAGGACATTAAAATATAACATGGTGGGTAGTTTTTTTTTACAGATTATGGATTAGGACTAGATTAAGATTGATAAGGCACCCCTTATTGACCTCCCTTATTATAATTGGATAGTCTTTTGAAATGGTCGGTAGCTGTTAATGAAGGCCTATGTGTTATAGTAGTATTTGGCTGAGTCAAGATGTAAATAGTACTCCTTAGTTCAAAGGGTTTCAAGCAAGTATTATTGAAGCATCATCTTTTGTTCAGGTTGCAAGAAAAAAAATTGGTAAGTTGTTGGTAGTGCAATAAATGTAAAATCATGGTAGCAAAGTTATGGATTCTTGTCCCTATTCTTCCACTATAGTCTGTTTGCTCAGGGAGTGCGCCTGGCCGAAGGGTCGACCCTACTCATACACACCCAGGCCTCACACACACAGACACGATGGATTAGGACAGACCATTGAACTGCCGAGTGAGTCATCACTGCCCCACAGATATTTGACTAAATATTTTTATATTTTTACTTTGTTATAAAATCAATTGATACTTTTGACTTCATCTCAAAATGATGAAATGAGTAAAACGATACAAAACAAAATTTATTTTGATAAACTAATCTAAAAGTTACAAATATAGTTCATCCCAAATTTGTAATGTATTTCTTGGTCATAATGGTTTTGTGTTTGGGCAAATTTTCATGGAATTAAACAACATGATATTAATTGCAATTCTGAGACATCATACAATAGGTGTTTATATTTCTAGGTAGCGAAGAGGACCGGGGCTTTCAGGTAATTAGGACGGCGGTGAGTGTGGCAGGGTTGCCACCAAAGTGAGATAAAAAAATTCATGCATAATTCACGCACTTTTTCATGGTCACCTAAATTCACGCATAATTCACGCTTTTCAAGGTTTTCATGGCTGGTGGCAACCCTGAATGTATTTCTTGGTCATAATGGTTTTGTGTTTGGGCAAATTTTCATGGAATTAAACAACATGATATTAATTGCAATTCTGAGACATCATACAATAGGTGTTTATATTTCTAGGTAGCGAAGAGGATCGGGGCTTTCAGGTAATTAGGACGGTGGTGAGTGTGCGTGCTTGAGTCGGGTACCTCGCAGGTAGGGCCGAGCTCCTACCCAGTCACTTTATCCTACTTTAGAGAGTTTGTTATACTCACTGAGCAAACATAGTAATCGTTCTTTCTGCTCACCCAAAATTTTACTTTAATATCAGATAAGAAATGTCTAACTTCCTTATTTATGAACAATGATCTTTCTCTTCATCCTCGTCAGTTAAATAAACAATAATGCTTGGAAATTATTTAATAAAAACACTCTGGATCCAAAAAAAACACTTAAAACTATCCCTAGGATATAGTTAAATAGTCTGTAATACAAAGTCTTGGGTTATGTTACCAAAAAAAAGTATCCAAACCTCAGCATTGTGATTTGGCCCAAAGGTGAACTCCAAAACTTTGTGCTAAACAGAAGAACGAATAATTTGGCCTACTGTATAGCGATAGAATCTTAACAATCGTAGCAGCCTAGTAGTAATTAAAAAACATTCATGATGACGAGCTTTAGTTGAGGATACTAGGCTATTATTTATTCATTGATCTACTAGCTACCTATTGACTTAACAATTTGTTTTTGACTCTGATGTAGGCCTAATTTAAATAATATGTTAAAAAGCATTTCACAGGTACTGATATTCTTAAGACAGCTAGTGTCGCTGAAACTGCCATTAAAAATACTCCGTACTGCACGGTGAACATGGAATGGAGTCCGACAAAGAAGGTTTATACTTACTATCCAAACGCCACACACTCGAGTCGAACTTCTTTCCCGGCAACTGGGGCTTCAGGGAAAGCTTTCGGGAAATTATTTGGGAATTTCAATTGCTGATGATTGGCTGTAAATAAAAACATGCATGTTACTGGAGAAAACATAAAAAAGTAGTCAATAATTTAGGTATTAATGAGAATAACATGTTTGAAGTACAGTATCATTAGTAGCTTCATGGTAAGATTTTAAAACTTACATCACAAAATTGTAATATGAATATAGGCCTATATCACTTTCCATTATTAACTTTAATTTGTAAATATTTACTTAGTAACCCGTAAAATATGCAAAAAACACAAAATACAAACAGCTGTAGGCCTACCATGTAAATACATTTGTTTACTGTTTAGCATTATTACTTAACAATTCATGATATTTTTCAATCAACAAAAAACTACAAGCTTAGCTTCAGTGTGTAAAAAAAAACACAATTGCAAAATAGTTAGCATAATTTAACTATTTATTGGGTATTACACTTATAACTGACCAAAAATGGCTACTTACAATGGGGATTGACGTAGAGGGGGAAGAAAGGTCCGTTACGACCCGTGTCAGACACTCTGCTCTGCACGTTACAGCTGTAGTTTCCTCGGTCAATATTCTCCAGTGCAGAAAAGTATAGCGCTCCATCAAAAGATACAAAAACTCGCTTATCTTCCTCTACAAAATTGGGAAAATAGTCCCTGGCCCAGTAGTACTTTACACCTGTGAGGAAAATAATGTTGGTAAAATAAATTCCTTGTAGTGCCCAACTGAAGAAAAATGCTTATTGTAGTAGCGAAAAACCCAACCTTGATGAGCCTGTTTTGTTTCTTAGCTGGTTATCTGGAGCTTAAGGTAGGTATCAAACAATTGACAGTAAACATTATTATATTTATAAAAGGCATTGATAATGACAACTTTGCCTCCGCAAAAAGTTACCCAAGATTTAAAGACAAGATACCACATCACATGCTTGTCCACAAAAATCTAAAACCAGATTCAAAATAGACACTACAGAAGTAACTGTACAGCACTCTTAAGTTATGATACCTGGTTCTGTAAAATCTGAAGTAGGCTCTTGAAGTTTTACTCACAGTAATGAACATACAATTGCATGAAGGGTTTTTATTATTTAGTTTAAATTAAATGGATATACCAGTCTACAGCTCTGACATAAAAAATGAGCACAATATTAACATAATTACCTGGAAAGTATTGGGGTGGATCACAATACACCGTTTTTCCCCAGTTTTCGTCTCCTCTTTCTGGTGATCTTTTCAAGTTGAATTCACCAATAAAACCAAACGTGAGTTTAACACTTTCTGATATTATACTTCCATAGTCGTTTGTGGCTTTGCAATGATACAGTCCTCTGTCTTCAACCTGCGACATAAATGTTCATTGTAAAATTGCAAAACACTTCTCTGAAAATCTCTAAATGTAAGGATTTATGTCTCCATAGTGGGGATGGCCCTAGTTATCTACCCCACTTCCAAGGGTGATGGAAGAGAGCTGCTGAAAATGTGTTCCGAGTACTCAGTTGTCCTTCAGTTATCAATCCAATATCTTAAAATAGTCGATCCAGGCAGAATTCTGCACACACCAATAAGCGTAGATTCTGTCTTGCATGAGGTTGTGGTGTTTACAAAATACTCTAAACGATCTTTGTTATTTTACTTGAAAAACTATTACATTTTATAAATTGATTTCCATTTTTTTATTTGCGTGCAATTTTCCAAATTCAAATTAAGTAAGATAGCAACGCATGTTCAAGATTTCTCGATGATCACTCTCTGAGGGTTTTCTGAAATATCTGTTAGAACTATCGTTAATTATATTCTGAGCCAATAATCTTGAGACGTTTATTAATTTACAAAACTCGTTCATGAACCCTGGGCTATCTCGTAGTAAGCTGGGTCACCTGAACAAAACTAAGATGTTAACTTACTATTTTGGTGAGACAAAAACCATTATGTAGGAACATTTTTAAGAGGGCAATTTAATATTTAATTTTGTGTACTCCCTGATATTATGTCACAACCCTTTAAGAAGGAAATTCTCAAATTTAATACCGGCACTTCTTAATACCTTTAACAATGCCAGAAATCTAGCCGCTCGCACACCTCTATATAAATCACATTATCTACAGTAAAAGTAGTTTAAACTAAAAACTGTAACTTATTTACCTTTTTAGGATCATGAATAATGAGAGTGCCTCCACTGATAGTGAACCGAGTGTCTTTCAAGGGATCAATCTTGACAGGTATCAACACGTCACCTTGGTAATCTTCTTTAAACCATTCATAGGTAGGGGCTGGGTACCCTCCAGCAAGGCAGCTAAAAATAAAAAATAGTTTAATAGAACATTCCATAAATTCATTTTATAGTCCTGGGACTCCTCGTCCTTTCTGACAGAAAATGTCCTTACATAAAAAATGCTGACTAGTTTTGTTCTGAGCGTAACTATTGTAAAAGCTTACGACAAGTCAAGAGAATATAGTACTATACAAATCATTACGTACATAACACATGACACAAAATCATTTAGCAACACAAAATGAATAAAGATATTATCAGGAGTCATTGGGTCTTAGCAACAGCAGTAGACTGGGCCTTGAAGTTCAGGACTAGGAGATTCAAGTCACATCATTTTTGTTGTTTATGTGATATATTTGATGTTTTAAAGTGTTGCAATATTTTTACAGTTTCACTTGCAACAAAAAAGCACATTTACTTGAAATTGGACTAAAGAAATTTAAGCCATTTAAGAAATTTAAGAAATTTAAAAAGAAAATTAAGCCTAATATCCACAGATATAAAAATACCAAACGACATTGAACATTTTTTAGTAGGGCTACATTGAGTGAGACGTTTGATGTACCTGAGTGAAACATCGTTGGTGATTTTCCTCTTGGAAAGGTCAAAGACAACATCAATGGGTTGATTGATGAAGTATGGACCCATGGGTATCTTGAGGGGGTCCTGCACATCTATGCCGTACTGGTATGTTCTGTCGTCTGCTACTATGTAATGAAGCTTGGTAAGAGGAGCTTCACAGATGTAAAGTAGAAGTTCCTCCCCGGTTACTTTCTCCAGGCCCCATTTCTTCAGGTTGTTTGAGAAGCTGAAATTAAAATAACGTTAACAAACTCACTTTTGTATTGTTTTACGCTCTAATTAGTTTTATCAATTATTTAGAAAAAGCTATACTACTTTAATTGAATTTTCAATACTTTAAGTAGGAAACAGGCTTACCAACAGGTTTATTTTCACAAGACAAATTCAATAAATCTTGGAAGAAGTTTAAAATTTGTTGTTAAAAATGATCTGGGAACTTTGCTACTCAAAAGGTAAAATTTATTCAAATCAAGTCTGTAGTCCCAAATTATTTTAATTTGGTTTAGTATGAATTATATAATAATAGGAGGGTTAAGACAATTAAAACAATATGACCGACAATTTTATAGGAAAAATCTATTTTATGTAATACTATCATCATAGTTTAATATTATTTACATGGGTCCTTCATTGAGTCAAATCCTTCTGATGAGTGAAGGCATGCAAGTTTTGCCTTACCTGTAGACCATGTAGTCTTTAGAAGGTCCCGACTGATCAGCTGGCTCGGGTAGGAAGGCTGACTCCATATCTGGCAATGGCGTTCCATCCTCGTTGACCCAGTAGCCTGGACTCTGCTGATGAGGGCTGATGTACCATCTACGATGCTGCGGGTCTTGCCACAACAGGTTGTACAGCAGAAACCCGTGTTCTTCTACAGAGTTGATACTGACAAGATCCGACTCATACGCCTGAAAACAATAAGCATCATCAGGGATTCTGCTTTTTTGTTTACAGCACATTTTCTACAACACATGTGAAAAACTAGGGAAATATTTACATTACTTTATGCAGCCTACTTTGTACCAAATACTTTTGGTATACCTACAGGGTTCCTACGAAAATATTATTAGTAAATTCCCTGGCCACGGCACATTTTAGGTACCGTGATTTTTTATAGTATTTAGGTACCGTAGGTTTTATCTTGAGTGAAAAAACAACTTTTTATTATTTAATACGGCCTTCACTATCCCCATAGCCGCCCTTACGCCTCTTTTTTACTTATACAATACCAAATAAGAAATATAATTCTAAATATGCACAACTATAAGTCACATAAAAATGGGTGATAAAAATTATATAAGCCACAGTTATCAGAACTTTAGTAATCTCTGAAGTAACTATCTCATCTATGTCTAAAATAAAAGTCAATATTTTGGCGAATTATTTAAGACTATAAAGAGTTTTGGGAGTTATTTAGAATTGGGTATATACGTCTTTAACTAAAGACAAATTTCAATATAAATACATTTTAATGTTAAATTATGGTCCATGAATCATTTTAAAATTGTCAGATTTTGTTTAATGATCGATAAAATCAAAGCCAAACATTTACTGAGTAATTTGAGACCAGAAATAACTTTGTGACGTATTAACAACCCGAGTTATAAATCTTTTAATAAAAATATATTTCTAAAAAGTTAAATTTAATATTGTTCTGAGGTTTGTAGCTGGTCTTTAACTCGTCTGATTTTAATGATCAAGAGTTCAAACGAAAGCCCTTACATTACTGAATATTTTAAGCCTAGAACGAACTACGACCGTCAATAAGATCTGGAGATATAAGAAAAATAGTTTTTAAAAAATTATCAAACTACGAAACGTCCATAAGAAATGTATGGTGGAGAGTTTTCGTTTGAATATATCTTCTAAATGAATAAAGATATTTAAAAACGAATTTCGGCATTGAAATCAGCGTAAAAATGTAGTTGGTAATGATGTGTCACAACACTATCATTACATTGAAAAAAAATTACCTATGTCCAATATGGCGGATCCAAGATGGCGGCCAAAAACATGTTCCCTATCAAAATGAAGTACTAACCACCCAATAAATACAGGTGGTGGTCCCAAGTCAATATCTCGAAAAATGTGCATAACAAATGCATGTGAAATATGTTTTTTTAGTTTGTCCAATGTTGGAAAAAGCCGCCATTTTAAATTATGATTTTAGTGGTTTTCTCGTGCACCGATTTTTGGCAACTTATAGTATGTCATTCTGCAAACCCAACTCTACAAAATAAAACCATAAAACGTTTTCTTGCAATTTTTTTAAGGTCATATCCTATATTTCTCCGACTATATGGTAACCGCAGCACAGCTGATGGTCTATATTTAATTCCTTTTGTCTATGGTAGTATTTAAAAGATTCAAAACAAAAAATTATCGGTCATAAGTCTTGCATTTTGATGGCTTGCTACTTTTGGAACAATTATTGGAAATGTGTAACGAAATATATCATAGAGTATTAAAAAAAGGCCAATGCAAAAAACTGTCTGTTGTAAGTGAATAGGGGCCTATTTTAATTGTTAAAAAACCAACAAAAATGTAGGTACCGGAACCAACAAACCGACAAATGTGTGTTTGGGAAAATGTGTCATAAAATATAATCATACGGTGACAATAAGGTGTTTTTAAAAAAAATTATCCTCTAGGACCATACCAGTTTTTTTATACAGGATGAGAATTTTTGAAAAAATAAAATCCGTAATACAAAATGTTTTTCTAGATTATGCAACAATTCTCTCTATAGAAAATTGTGTGGATTATGGTTGATAGTTTTTGAAAAATCAAATCTGATTTACCTTAACTAACTCATTAATTTAAAACTGTTATGGAACAATTTCCCCTGAACTCTGTGTAGCCTACTTAACACACAATTGCGATTTTACTGCAAGAATGGAAATATATATTTGGTAAATTGCATGATATTATGTTGGTGTTGGTACATATGCACTTAAGGGTTTTAACAGGTTGTTTAATAAGTTGTTATTTATATTTACAACTAGAATCAGAGTACAACCACGGCAATCAAGTTATAAGTTATGAAATCATGCTTCTACCCCAGTGTAAAAATAGTTTGATAATTAAGTTAGATAGAGATT
This sequence comes from Macrosteles quadrilineatus, assembly GCF_028750875.1. Taxonomy (NCBI): domain Eukaryota; kingdom Metazoa; phylum Arthropoda; class Insecta; order Hemiptera; family Cicadellidae; genus Macrosteles; species Macrosteles quadrilineatus. Next base: position 54,476,652 of record NW_026542600.1, read on the forward strand.
ATTTGGAAGTGTTTACCATTGTTTTTCTATGACATCTATCTAAAAATGATAACCCACCCAAGGGACTTTAGTGTTGAAAGAACAAAGTTTTAATCAGCATTGCCCTAGTTTTTAAAAACCTTTCAATACCATTTCATTGGTATTTGATTTTTCTTAAACAACCCACTCTTTTGTAAATTCACAAAGACTAAAAGGCAATTATAATTTTTAAATGTTAAGTGTGAATACAAAAATTCCTAAAAACCTAAAATTGAAGAATTGTAAGCTATGTATAAAACTAAGTTACAAGTTAAAGTTTATCCCCCAACACTAAGAAACTCCTAATAATGTTTTTAAAGTTAGTAAAAGTACATAGCTAGACTCAGAGAACTTTAAAAAAACTAATAATCATTTTTGCTTCTAAAAAGTAATGAAAGAAAGTAGGCTACTTAAGGAAGAATATTATTGTGATGTGTAATGATAGTCTTTGCTAGTTGTAGGTCTAAATTTAAAATGTCCAGTTAATTTAAAACCTGTCGCCTATCTAAATATTTAATAGTACCAAATCTATCTCAGTTAGCCTATATTTAATACCCATGTAATTTTTAATACTATTTTGATGTTTCAGAAAAAGTAGGAAAATATTCAAGCATAATACAGTATCAGTTTTTAAAATTCAACATCATTCATACAAATAAAATAGGCCTAAAATTACGAATTTAGAATAGAAGGATCAAAATCTGACCTGGCAATTCCTTCTAGCGTCATTGCGTGTATGCAACGGAGACTTGATAAACCTATAACATGAGGATTGAAACTGGATCCAATACTGTGGACATCTCCAGGACGATTCCTCTTGAGCATTGGAAAGGCAGAAAAGTGAAACTAGCACCAATAATCGCCACATCACTGAAACAACCAATAGATGTTGAAATTTGAAAAAATCTTGTATATACTTAACAAATGTTTAGTAGATAAAACATTTTATTTATGGTACTAAACTAAGTGTTATTTATAATGACAGTGTGTTATTAGGCCTATATCGAGTAGAAGTAGGAACTTAACTTCAAAACAGTTACTGAAGCCACGAATCTGCATAAACCCGCCTTGATCTGCCCAGCATGCTTAAATAAGATCAGCGCTCAGTTTTTGTTTTGTTGCTCAGTTTTTGTTTCGGTACGGTATGGTAAACAGGCTACAATTATCCATTATAATCAAGAAAGGAAGAGTAATTTGTAGACAATTTAGAGCATTACTTAGTGCTGGATCCAAAAACGTGCTTTTTTTATAATTTGTTGCTTCAAAAAGTAAAACTTTTTTATACCCAATTAACTATATTTTCTAAATAAGCATAACATTTCAAACATTTTGTCTATCTTGAAATTTGTATAATCTAAATACCGGTATTTATTTTTTTACTTACATTTGAAGTTGAAAGTTTTTTTGTGATTTTCCGTAAGTAAAAACAAATTTCTTTTTTCTAAGTGAAATAGGCTACTATATTTATTTTATAGCTATTGCATGTAAAATCATATATTTTTTGGTTTCTTGTTTAGCCTACTTCCCTAACGGAAAATATGTGTTGTTTCATGTTTTTGATCTATATCTAAAAGTAGGCCTAAAAAGTACCTAGGCCTATATAAGTATGTAAAATTCAGAAAAAGTGCAGAGTTTTACACTTTTGAACATAGGCCTAAAACTCAAAATCTTTTATAGTAGTTTCAAATGTTTAGATATAGCCTACCTATTTATGTAGGGGAATCAAAGTAAAACAATCTGTATATCTTGAATTTTCGGAAAAAAAAAGAAATTTGATTTTTTGTGCGCCCATACTTTTGAAATGTACTTAAGTTACTTAGTTTTTGTAGCTAAATTTAGGACTTTTGTTTTTTGTTACAAAAATTTATTTTTGTAAACTAGATTTTTTTATTCGATTGATATATTTATATTCTCTTGAATGTCCCAAATCCGATGGTTTATAATATTATACGTTTTGGTAAATAAATAAGGATTTTAAGTTACAACTGTGAGAGTAAAATGCTGCATGGAAGCCAAAACCTGCCTGGCCCTACAGAAACACTCTATGTGGCCATTCTAGGGTTTAAGTTATTGAATTTGGGTAGCTGTTGGTGACTAATAATAACTCAACCCTGATGTGGGCCTAGGCCACACAGTAATTTAGGAAAACATGAAGCAATGACCATTTACAGTTGGCCAGGTAGCCTGAAAAAGATTTACACACCAATTTGATGTTACAAATGTCAGCAAATGAAATATGGTTTAGTTAAATTAGGTCTAGGCCTATGGCAATATTTTAAAGTAGGGACTGGGTAGGCTAGGATGTTGGCCAAGAAGCAGGTTAAAACAGTTAAAAGCTTAAGTTTTATACCAGTCAATACCTCTGGCTTGGATCATTTTCATCAGGTTCATGCTTCTTAATAAAACCATCTGCCTTATTATTCTTAGTAAGGATGTTTAGAGTTCTTACACAAGATATTGTTAGAATACTGACACTAATGAGTCATGGTAAATAATAGTAGCATATCATAGCCTACCTTTAACTTACCTAAAGTGGAAGGCCTAGGCACTTCTTGCAGTTTTCTACAAGGCACTTATTTTCATAAAGATAAAATGTATAGAAAAAAGGATGTGAGTATAACCATTAACAAATGTCAACAAACACAATTAAGTAAATATAATAAGTGAAGATGACACTTCCTAAACATTGTGCATCTTTGTGTGTATGTATGAATGAGACAGTTACACCACCGCCGTACAAAAATACCACGCCCACATCAATGCTGCCACCACAAATTGGTGTATAACCAAATCTCAAATACCGACTGCGTACTATACAAAACTATCTTTTGATGCGTAAATGTGCTCACTACTACAAACTACAACTTGCCATTGCCACCAAAAATAAAAAGTTGGACTAACCAACTTCTAAAAAGTATATAAGTATGTAAAATTTGGAAAAAGTGCAGAGTTTTACACTTTTGAACATAACTCAAAATCTGTTATAGTAGATTCAAATGTTTTGATATGTTTATGGAAAGTAAATAAAGATACGTCTTATAACACTTAAAACATATATTTACGCTTATACTGTTACTCACAAGACGGTAAATATACAAAAGATGGTAAGTGGTGATCGATTTCGATTGGACACTCCAATCATCATCAGACCCAATAGGCGAATGGCATACTTTTGAAATTTAGTTTTTGTAAATTTCAGACTTTTGTTTTTTGTAAAAAAAAATTATTTTTATGATCTAGATTTTTTATTTGATTGATATATTTATATTCTCTTGAATGTCCCAAATCCGATGGTGTATAATATTATACGTTTTGGTAAATAAATAAGGGTTTTACAGCTTGTGAGAGTAAAATGCTGCATGGAAGGCAAAAACTGCCTGGCCCTACAGAAACACTCTATGTGGCCGTTCTTAGGGTTAAAGTTACTGAATTTGGGGAGCTGGGAGCTGTTGGAGACTTATAATAACTCAACCCTGATGTGGGCCTAGGCAACACAGTATAATTTAGAAAAACATGAAGCAATGACCATTTACAGTTGGAAATTTGTATTGGCGTTTAACGATAGAAATAAGTATGCTGTTGATGAAATTGACAGAAATAGGTTTTTTAGTTTATACATTAGAAGTAAGAGGTTGTACAGAGCAAAGGTGGATGAGGCAAAGACACTTAATAACATGTATTGACATTGAGGCTGCCAAAAATCCCTGCAAGGCGGCATGGAATTTGGTGAATAGTGTATCAAAACAAACCACGACTCTCAAATGTACTGCAAATCCTGATGAGCTTAACAAACATATTCTGGGAGAAATTGACAAAATCGTAGACTCAGTAACTGTCAGTAATGAAACACTGGAACGGAAGTACCGAACAAGCCTATTGTGAACCCCCTTAATGACTGGTTCTATGTAACGCCTCAAACTATCATAAAAATAATTAAACAGTTCAAGAACTCGAATAGTCCAGACATCTATGGTATGAACATTATTGTTCTGAAACATGTTGCCGATATTATCGCTGAACCCCTCGCAAAAGTGTTCAATATCTGGATGAACCATGGGGTTTTTCCCGATGCATTGAAAGTCGTTAAAACCGTACCTATCTTTAAGAAGGGAAACCTTGAAGATATGGGAAGTTACCGGCCAATCTCTACACACGTCTTCAACAGCTAAAATTTCATGATTTAAGAAAATACGACTAGTTTTTTTGATTCGGTCATTTAGATTAATGAATGCATTTTACTATAAAATAAATCATGTAGGTAATATATTGTTATATTGTCCTGTTAAATTCTATTTAATTTTGAAAATAATTATTGTTATTTAATTTTGTCACGAAGTTAATTGTTCAGCTTTCTTTTTTTTTCAGATTATACTTTGTTGGTCATTCTAGATTGGATAGTTCTTTGTATAGGCTTAGGACACAAAACATTGTGAACATTACTATTGTAAATTATGTAATGGGTTATCTGCCAATAAAAAATAAGGAATGCACAATAGCGTGGCTTAAGTGGTATAAACCTGCTTTAAAAGCAACCTGCCTGGATGTGGCATATGAAAAAGCTAAGATAGAAAGGAAGGAACAAGAACACGGTTTTAACCTCAAAATTATCCTATCTCAATCTAATGCAATCCCAAACGGACCCGAACCAAACCTCTCGAACTGGTTGGTTTGGTTATTTCTTCACTACACTACTTACTTTACTTCACTATTCCCATTCCGATAATTCCGTTTCGTTTGTCTCGTGGCTCGTGGTTGTGTCTTGTGTCGCCGACTCAACAATATGTAATTTAGCCTAATAATGTTTTGCTGGACCTTTCAATAGTTTTTGAAATAATTTTATTCTCGTAAACTATCTTCGATTTTAGTTTCGTCATGGTAAGTTACTGAATAATTTTAGCTTTAGCAATCAGATCAAGAATGTTGTTTTTGGAGAGTAGGCCTAGGGATGATTAATGTTGGACACGTGCATCAAGCTAACCAATTTCTCTCGTATTCCGTTCTATTGGGTTTTATATAGACCTGTGTAGCCTATTTGGGTACAGTTTCTTAACTGGGCTATGCTAATATTGATTGAAACTATTGATTCGATTAGTAAACCTTCATGCGATTTTTTCACTATCAGCAAGTTTGGTTGGTTAGGTTTGGTTAGGTTATGATAGTTTAATTTAATAATAGATATATTTAAAAATATCGATTATTAATCAATATTTTCAATTCGAAAGTTTCAATCGATATTGGCATAGCCCAGTTATAAACTGTACCCGCCCATTTTATCAATAACTCCTCATCATACATCCCTACGAGATAGAATTATACACAATTCCTCTCGGTAAAATTTGTAGCTGCTCACACCAAAATGGTTGTAGGCCTAGCCTAGCTAAGTTAGACCTATGGCTAGGGTTCCCAGGGACCCTCCATCAAAAAAGAGGACAAAAATTACTCACCAAGGGTGGTCCTAGACATATATTTGGGGGGGGGGGGTGGAATACCCTCCCCATCAAAGAAGGGGGGTCCGGGGTCCCCCCCCCGAAAAATTTGGAAATAACGTGCTAAAATAAGTACTTTTTAAGCTATTTTGAGGTGTTTTAGCTTCCCAGTTTATTTTTTAAAGGTCAAGAAATGTGAGAAAATAAACTTGTACTCGTATAATGTCATGTTTAGTTTTTTTTTTTTATTATTGAGACTTGTGGTTTTAATATCAAAGGAATACCGCAACATTACAACACATTCAAGCATGTTTGATTTACAAAAACACCCTGGTGCCAATGTGCATGCTAAACAGAAATTGTCCAAAATCAGACCATGATTTTGAACCAGAGAACTTATTTTATCTAAGAAGTGTTTAAGAACTAGCACCCAACACGACTGCATTATACCTGCCCAGCAAGCAACAGTTCATGTAGACCACGCTTAAAACAAAAGTAAACTTTTCTTTCAACTTTTCTGAAAATACACATTTTCTTTTCGGCATTAGAGTAGGCCCTAGGGACGATCAACACGGACAAATTAAAAAGTAAGATAATTATTTTTTAAGTAGGCATGTAACATGTAACGTAAAGTAAGCAAGTAAGCAGATGAAGAGCTAGTCACTGGTCGACGGCCGACGGTCGCTACTGTAGTATGCTACTGGCCTGGCAAACTGGCTACTAGTGAGCAGAGTTATTCAGTTTACAGTCAGCAGAGTCAGGCAAAGCAGGAACCCCATTGTTCGCCTTCCGTTCCGTTTTGTTCTACAGTATTTCCAATGGATTCTAGCGTACGTTATACACGAAATTTGACCTAAAGAAAGAGGAAATGACACTTTTATACGTAAGATATTATTAAAGTGTAGTATTTTAACTTAGTTTAATGTTATGATGACGATAAATTATAAAAGCTGATTGCTAATATTAATACTTGCAGAAATATTTTTTTATTCTCTCACAAAGTCAAAATCCCGGACATTTGAAAGTATTGCCAAAAATCCCCCCGGACGTTTTTTTTGTACCCAAAAAGAGGACGTGTCCGGGAAAAAGAGGACGTCTGGGATCCCTACCTATGGCCAAAAGGCATACTGAAATAGTAGGCAAAGAGCCTAGTTTACACTAGCATGTAGCAGTGGCGACACTTTTACTGGATTCAAAGTGGCGCCAAAAATGTAACGTGTAGGGCCTAAGTTAAACCTCAAATGACGCGCCACTTTTAGGCCCTGTACACATGAGGGCGGCAGCCGCCGCGGTGGCCGCAGCGGTGGCCGCAGCGGTGGCCGCCTAGGAGCGTACACATGGCAGCGGTTGGAGCCGCGGTTACGCTGCGGTTGCAGTGTGAATTGACCGTCGCTCGACAGCCAGTACTGTATTTACCCAATTATTTTTCTTTTAAACGCGTAACGCTTGACAATTCTTTTCAGCCAAAAACTCAAATAACTCTTGCCACACATTCTTTTTTAAGTTTATGTCCTGAACGTATCTTCTTTTTGTACTTCTTTAATGGACAGTTCAGTGTCAAAGTTTTCTGGTTCCACAGCAGCACGCATGGCCATTGTTAACTTACACTACGAGCACTACATCAACTCCAGCCACAGCTACACACTTCACCAACACAGAGAGAGAGAGAGAGAGAGAGCGATGTCCACAGGGCAAGCGCGCAGATGTCTGTGATCCTATAGTAGCAACTGCAGTCAACCGCGGCGGCTACCGCCCTCATGTGTACACTCTCATTCCAACTCTAGTAACTTCAACCGCACGGGAGCCGCGGCGGTCGAAGGGAAATCTACGACCGCCGCGGTTCGTTGCGGTTGATTGGAAGTGGGCGGTTGCATGTGAACGGTCCCATTTGCTCCTTTGTACTTTCAACCGCCGCGGTTCCCGCGAAATAGCAACCGCGGCGGCTGCCGCCCTCATGTGTACAGGGCCTTAGTGGAGAGGTGCAGTGACGTCACTAATATTTGTTCCGACATTGGTCGCCACCAGCCATTTTCCCGACTGCTCAAAAATGGCGACCTATACTCACCGAATAAAGAAAAAAAATTTGACCTCAAAGGGCTAGTTGTTTCTACTACCTAGGTAACATAAAACATCATAATACAATTCAGAAATTGATCATGTTTGAGGGTTTGATTATGCAACTTGTGCCTATGTTACTGGTATACAAAATTGATTTAGTTTTAGAAACAGTAGTAATACCCTAATTGTGACATACGAGTGGAACCGTCAAAACCTCATGTCATGGACATTGCAACATACAAGTAGAAAGGGTTAAGGAGGGAGATGGACAAATTAGAAAAATATTTAGGCTGGCTGTGGAGAGTAATAAAATAAACCTTTAAAAAGTGATAATCTATATTTAAAACTGAAACAGATTTTGAGAAATCAGTTATTAGAACAGAAGGATTAGAGAACAATCAATCTTTTCTAGCCTTAAATATTAAATTTTGTCCTAGGCTGTGTACAATATTAATTATAGGGCCTAGGGGTTAGGCACACTCATGTCAGATCATGTCACGACCTCGATTGCTATTTTCGAGGGCCTCACTTGGCCCACAGGCTGTATTTCGTCCATCACTATTGTTTAAGAAACTTCTGATTTGGCGACAATTGACTAGAAATGTTATTTCATGAGATTTTATATACAACAAAATTTACTATTTTAGCGCCTGTGGCATGGTAAAATATGAGCCTGGAACCATGATCACTATATATTCTTGGGTGCCCATTTACAGGCATTGATTTTCTTTTCAACTTGTGAATATGTTTATGGGCACTTAAAATATCTTGTATTAATTATTTGTATGACAATACAGGGATAAAATAGAGCAGGGTATCCTTCTTATCTTTGCACGGTATCCTTCTAATCTTTGACTAAGTCTGCAGAAACAGAAATAGTCCTAAGTTATCCGAGTGACAAATAAATCTGTCGAACCCAAGTATTTGTTACAGGGTGTCCACATTCTTGAAAGTCAGGGATAGTCATGGAAAGTCATGGAAAAAAATTTTGGTCATTGAAAGTCAGGGAAATAGGCAAGAAGTCATGGAAATTTCCAATTATGGATGGATTTGAGGGGACCATTCAATGCTCTAGTCAGCTGTAACCCGGACTGTTGTAGCATTTTTCAGGATTTTTCACAAATGTTCGACAATTCAATTTATTACAGTTGTATTATTTTATGAGTTTTCGGTTTGTTTTAGTTTATTGTTGTACCTGTTGTACTCCATTGTTATCTGTTATTACATATTTCAGTATTTTCTGCAAAATAACATGTCCAGGCAGTTATATTTGTGTGTGTATGTTATATAATTTGTGTGTAAAGTTTGTGAGTCATGGAAATCAATGGTAAATGGTCATGGATAGTCATGGAAATTAATGACAAATTTTTTGTGGACACCCTGGTTAAGAGTCCTTGGAGGCTAGCGGCCATCTTGGATAATTTCAAACAGCTGCTCAAGGGTTATTTACTGTCCAAATATAGTTTTTCAAAAACCAAAGTGATTATAATTTTAATATCTAAAATACTGTGGGATTAGAAATGTTCTTTTGTAGTTCTCTAATTGTTTTACGAGCTAGAATGTCTAGGCTCCAAGGACTCTTTAAGACTAGCTTGTACCCTACAATAACATAGTGGTGTTGTTCAATTGAACTTAAATAAGAGTAAATAATGTTTTAGGCCTATTGTGAATTTTGATTCATAATCTTCCAAGTCAATTTGAGGAGGACATGCCACATATTATCTGTCTTGTGTATGGAAGGAAGGAGGATGAACAAACATTAATACCGGGCCGCTTGTTCATATGCCCATTCAAATTTTAATGGAAAAACGATATTTAAAGTCAAAAAATGAATTCAAATTTTAATGGAAAAAAGATATTTAAAGTCAAAAAATGAGTAGAGTTTGTTTCATATGAAAGTCACAGGATTAAATTGTCACCCAACGCCCAGTCAGTGGGACTTGTATGTGATATATCGTTTGTTGATTATCGTACGGTTGAAGCCTGTCTACTGTCTGGGTACTATTAATGCACAGTGCTATTGATGGGTCATCGGATTCGTTTGTGGGTGCCAAAACATTGACTGCACCATTGAATTCACTCCCCATCCTGCTGTCCCTCTTCCTACAGCAGCCCGACAATCTCGCCTTTCCCGTCCCCTCATCTTCCTCCCCTTCCAGTCTGCCTGCAGGCTATAGAGCAATCCTAAAAACTCCGTAGTTTCATTTGGTGACATGACATATTGTAATGGTTAGACTTTCGCAGACTAAGTGACGGCCAGTAGCTTGTTTACCTAATGCTTTTTACTTTGTGCAAGTTACAATAATTAGCCTAGCTGAAGGAGTAGGAAGTGTATATTTAATATACCCTTCCTACTCCTACCAACTTTTATCTATGGTGATTTTTCATAGTGAGCAATGTCTAACCTATTTCATTTGATTCACCCAATCCAAATTCAATTGACTCCGGGCCGCTTAAGTAAATGGGCCCGGTCCCAGGGGCACAAGAGGTAGGTTTGTTTGTTGGGGTGCTAGGAAGAGAAAAATTGCTCCGCAAGGAAGGTGGTGCAATTATCTCATGGGCGTATAGCCTATCACATGCAAACCGCTGGCCTGGCTGTCTTCATATTCTTTCTTTCGCTATTTGTACATTAGACAACCTTTCAGCCCATCTCTCATTGTTTCTGAGGCTAGTTGACTTAACATTAAATGTATATTAAATTTCTCTGTATATTAAAATAATATAAACTTTAGTTTAAAAGTTTGTAATTCTGCTTTAAATTAGACTTCTGTTGAAACCGTGAATTTAGTTTTATTTTGAAGCCTTTGTCATAAAGTAACTTAAATGTGAAGGAATGTTTTAGCTCCTTGTCCCTAAGTCCTTACCTGAAGCTCTGTTAATGCCACCATCAATGTAAGAGTAAAATATAAGATAAAGACACGTCTTTATTTATGCAGTATACAAAAATTAACCTACATGAATTTAACATAAGACAAGATTTTCATTCTCATAATACAAGGAATAAACTACAGTTAGACATAACAGCTCATAGACTTAAAAAAAGTAGCAATAGTCATAGACTAAACTGCATTAATTTTTTTAATAAATTGCCTGATTCGGCCAGAACTGTATCCTTCAAGATATTCAAATCTAAATTATGTGAATGGTTGATAAGTAATCCTTTCTATGGCATCCATGAATTTCTAAAAACAAAAGTTGATATTGAATTTTGATGTGTATCTACATGATCCATATTCTATAGATATGTTGTATTTTAATTAACTAAGTAGGCCTATTTTGTAAACCTTTGTATTTTATTTGTTAATTTGGAATATTCTGTATGCGTTTTGACTATGTCTATTCCTTTGTACAAAGAAAGGTCAATGGCAATAAAACTCTTGATTCTTAAAACTCTTGATTCTTGTTTCTTGTCTACTTTACCAAAGGTCTCCGTTCGTAATGACAGGACAACACTAGAGGTAGTAGAGAGACAGGGTTGTGAAGTTAATAACAAAATGTGTTATGCTGAAGAACAGGTGCCTGAAGTCTGGGGTGTATCCTCCTGAGTTCAATCAGGGGCTGTTTTGACCTACTACAGTGTACAGTTGACCCTCGCAAAAATACTTGTGATTTCACGGTACCTTATCATGGGAGGTCGGGTAAAACAGAATGGTCCAGCTACATTCGTTGATTGTTTCATCTAGAGTTGTTAGTTAGGTTACATATCCTAGAGAACATTACAGTAACTGACATGCAATAACCTCTTAAATAATATTTTTTTTGTCTTTTTTCAGGCTACACATCTCTACATCTTATTTGAACATGCAGCGGGGTACGGGCTGTTCAAAGTTAAAGAATTTGAAGAAATTGGAGCGCTACTACCCCAAGTAGTATCCTCTGCATCCAATATTAGCAGATTTTCACAAATTGTGAACCTGGTGTCATTTGCACCATTTAAAAGTGCTGTCACGGCATTGGAAAACATTAACAATATATCGGAAGGTAAATTTCTTCTTCTAAACTTGCATATTTTTACTCATTAAGGGTGTAAGGTTTAAGTCTTGTAAGCGTGTTATTTGTTGCCATAATTCCTGTGTGATGAAAGTTTTACATTTGTCTCTTTACTTTCCTAAATAAGATTTTTATTTAAAAAATAAATTCTGTGTATTTGATGTTATAAAAGAACATATTTTTGGTAGTAAGCCACATCTTTGTATAGTTAAGAGTATGTTTGACCACCTCTTTGAGTAGTGTCAGAAACCTACATAATTTCATAACAAATTAATGGTTTCTCATAGAATTTTATCATATGACATTAATTGTATTATGTTACAGGTATAGTACCTGAGGCACTGCAAGAATTTCTCGATGCTCACCTTCCAGCCTCTGGGAAGAAGCAAAAAGTTTTGTTGGGTATTTCAGAGCCTAAACTGGCTGCCGGTCTCGGAGAAGTCCTTAGTATATCGTGCCAGCATACTGGTGCTGTCCCCGAGATAATTAGAGGTTAGTCATCGCTGCAACTTGGTTTTTATAAATTTGGTACAATTTTAGGAAATTAAAGTTAGGTTGCAGTCCACTTTTCCTTAAAACAGTGAACAACGTAATATGAGTTGGCAGGAGGCTTGTGGCGTTAATATACACTTTACTCATTACGATAAGTGGGCAATTCAATGCCTGCATTACATCTAGAAACATGATTTAAGCAATGGGAAGTTTCATAAATTCACACAAAATGCATTGCAATAGGCTGGAGGCTATTACATTTCATAAGACGGAGAAGTACAGCAGACTCCCTCTAGTTCGGCTTCGGTTGGATCGGCCGCCGGATGGTCCGGCCCGGTCTCAGGGGGACAAGTCACATCATCACTGGCGAATGACCTTTGACAGGATTCAACTTAAATGTTCCGGCCATAAAAGTGTCAGTTTAGTTGATGGGTGCTTCAATGGGAGAATTGTTGCATTGCCGTGATAAACTATGTTACATAACCCCAAAAATATAAAAATACCAAGAACATTTTACATAGTCTTTCTTAAGTATAATATGTTGAAATGCACTGTATAATTAACTATTTCTGACAATTTTTATATGCAGTAGGTTCCCCCATGATTATTTTGGAAACATCACGGTTTATTTAACAAAAGTTAATGGACACATAAAAAAGAAATAGCCATGTTAGTTTCAAGCTTCAAGGTCAAGCTATCCGCTTGCACTGACAATCGTCTGCTGTGGGCTTGCTATGTCACAACAGTTTTGATTGGGTGATTAGTAACCATGGCAACTTGTTGAATGTGTGGATTAAGAGAAACCAAAGAAAGAATAAGAAGAACAAAGATAAAGAAAAGTGGCGTTTTACGTCATCCATTGTTATATGTATCTTATTTTACGACCGTTGTTATTATCTTTAAGACTAATTACTTTACAGTGATTTTATGTTTTTATCAACATTCTTCTGTTCTGAAACAACATGTAGTAGTATCCTATGCTGACTACGGTAGCAGTAGCTTACTAGACTTTCTACCATTCTGTTCTTTACATGATTTATTGCTGTACAGTCTAGTGTAATTTTTGTTTTGCTTGAGTAAGCGTGATTTTAAACGTTACAGTTTTTATTACTAAACCAAGGTTAATGACTTAACATATCACAAATGCACAACACTATTTGTATTTAGATGATGTAAAATGCAAATTAATTATCACATTAACGTCCATTTTATACAGTATTAGGCGTTTTTATGGGTATCGTATGTAATACAGTATAAAGTGTTTATATCATGTTGGATTAACCGTGGTTTCCCTTCCCCCATTACCCCGGATAATTGAGGTTCAACAACATCCGGTTAGTCCGGCCATTTCGTAGTCCGGCTAATAGTCTGGTCCCGAGGTGGCCGAACTAGAGGGAGTCTACTGTAGATAGAAAAAAAGTTACGTTAGATTGATTGCAAAGCTGCAATGTTGTCACTCTAATATAATAGGAAATCTTTAACAAGGGAATGAATTTTTTTCTACATTACATTTCATAAGACGGAGAAGTACAGCAGACTCCCTCTAGTTCGGCTTCGGTTGGATCGGCCGCCGGATGGTCCGGCCCGGTCTCAGGGGGACAAGTCACATCGTCACTGGTATTATTAGCAGATATATTATATTGTATATTCATAGTGACCCTTGGTTGGAATATATTATTGATAAAATAAAATGATTACCTTATCCAACCACAGTTGTTGGTATGGCGACTAGTTTCATTCCTTAGAACTTCATCAGGTCATTTTGTATGCAACCACATCATGAATGTATTACATTGTGGTATGTCAATAGATTATTTAAAAAACCACCACAATCACAATATTTGAAACTTGTCATGTTGTTAAATGGAATAGGTAACAATTTTTTAAACTGATAAAAACTGTACAGGCTAGCCAGCAGCACTGTCTTTCACAGCCACTGACTAAATAAAACTGACTGAATCATGGTGTTTCTTTTTCTCTTCAGTGCCACCTGTATTTCAGTTTGTTTATTTCTTCTTATTTTATACGTCTTTGATTTGTAACTTGTCAATGTATCAAATATAATATTTGATTGGGAAGAAGTCTCATAATTTAAAATGTTACATGGGTCGAGTTTTTTAGCTTTGCAGATGGTGAATTATTCTTTAACATCAAGCTTAAAAAACTATTTGGTAATACCTACTTAAACTATTTCCAAGTTCTTCTGAATAGATGTGTATTATTTGTGCGATTCCAATATTAGATTTATTAATACATTGATGATGTGGTTGTATACAAAATTACCCGATGAAATTCTAAGGAACGAAACTAGTTGTTATACCAACAACAGTGGTTGGAAAATGTAATCATTTTATTTTATAAATTTTTTTCCGCGTACATGTTTCTGACTTTGCTTGTCTTAAAACCGATGTTTGTTTTGCATTGTGGTTTAAATGTTCATTAACATTTCACCAGGTATCCGGGCTCATTTTCACAAGCTGGTACCAGGCTTTTCACTAAAGTCCTGTGGTACAGCTCAGCTGGGACTTGGCCACAGCTACTCGAGATCCAAAGTCAAGTTCAACGTACACAGAGTTGACAATATGATCATACAGAGTATCGCTCTACTAGACCAACTAGACAAAGATGTCAATACGTTTTCCATGCGTATAAGGTACGTCCTTGATGTATTAATTATATTGACTCAGATTTGCGATAGTTTTTTTTCTAGCCATACACTGGTTGAAGGATTTTAAGTGCATTTTCTAATATTTACAGATTCGGATAGGCAAGAATATAAATTAGATGTAACAAAGCGGCCAATAAATTGGATTTATTGGCATGATCGTTAAAAAACTTCCTATATTATATTTACATTCCAGATTATGATGTAGGCCTAGTTAAAATTTTGGTCTCAACTGGCTGCTTGTGGTTGAGAATATTAAAACAACATAAATTTGCCTTAATAGGCCATTTCAAAGTAAAAGAGATTCTTAGGTCGACAAACTTAAGTAAAAAGCCTGTTATTATTCGACCCCTAAAGTCTGGAAAATCATGATTTTGTCCTGGAATTGTCCTGGGTTTTGTATTTTTTAAACTCTGAATTCCCAATGATTATGGATCAAAACCTTCAACAGACAATGTTTATCATGTAAACTTGATTTTCCAGAGAGTGGTACTCCTACCACTTCCCAGAACTTGTAAAAATAGTGCCTGAAAACTACATGTATGCGAAGACAGTTCAGTTCATCAAGAACAGAAAGAACCTGTCAGAAGATCACTTGGAGGGACTAGAGGAAATTGTTATGGACAGTGCCAAAGCCCAGACAATTTTGGATGCTTCTAGGTCTTCGATGGGTAAGTATATTTGAATCCCCTTTGCTCAAGTTCTGAAAGTAGGCCTAATCTGTTCTCTTTTACCCTAGTTTTGGTAAGAAATTCTAGCTGTCCTGTTCCTCAGACAGCTAAATTTCACCCTACACCTGACGTATGCAATATTGAAATTTACATTTTGCTGAGCTGAACAATTGCTTCATTTTGGGCGGAGGTTTATAAATAGTATTTATTTTATACTTTTCTAGACTGCCAAGTTTATCTCTAGTTCATTTAAATACATGATAAAAAGACTATTTTGGTGCAAAAATATTCCCTTGAAAATAATATGAAGTATGCATGGTGTCTACTCTCCGGGAAATTCGGGAAAACCGGGAAAACTCCGGGAATTTTATCTTACCTTGAAATGACCTGGAAAACTCCAGGAATCCACCCAAACCTCCGGGAATCCACAGCCCGGTCATCGGAATCGTTGGCTAACCAAACACTACCGCTTTTGTTGCCGAAATCGCGGGAGACGATTATCGGTGTCACCGAAACGGCAAGATATCCTCACGGGTATTGCCGCGATCGCGGGAGACTATTATCGGTGTCGCCGAAACGGCAAGATATCCTCACGGGTATTGCCGCAATCGCGGGAGACGATTATCGGTGTCGCCGAAACCGCAGGATATGCTCACGGGTTTTGCCGCGATTGCGGGAGACGATTATCGGTGTTGCCGAAACCGCAGGATATGCTCACGGGTTTTGCCGCGATCGCGGGAGACGATTATCGGTGTTGCCGAAACCGCAGGACATGCTCACGGGTATTCCTGCGATCGCGGGAGACGATTATCGGTGTTGCCGAAACCGCAGGATATGCTCACGGGTATTGCCGCGATCGCGGGAGACGATTATCGGTGTCGCTGAAATCATAAAATATGCGAACCTGTTTTGCCGCGATCGCAGGAGATGATAGCTGGTGTTGCCCTACCTACTAGTTATACTGTTTTATTATTTTGTATAAAATATTTTTCTTTGGAAAAGTTTTGTATTAAATTAAAATAATCATTAATAGTAATAATAAATTATTATTAGCGGGTTGCGATTAGTTGAACAGGTTTCGATAGTATAAAATTCAGGAATTTGTCTTGAATTCTCCTGGAAAACTCCTTGAATTTTTCAAACCAGGTTTAGTAGACACCATGGTATGGTATTCAATGAAACTATTAACTTATTTTGTAGCGTAAATATTCAATATGAAATAGGTATTCCATTTCAAGGTAAATAATATTAACCCCTCGATACAAAATTGTGACAAAAAGTTTTGCCTGTCTGAAAATTAGTAAAGGAGAAAAGCTTGTTTACGTAAACCATATTTCATATCAACGTAGAATGTGAGGGTCTGTAAAGATTGTATTCATTTAACCATTCCACTTTGATTCTACCCTCTTGCTTATTTTTGGTAAGGATATAGTTGGCATTGATCTTAATAATAAGAAAGGAGTTTTAAGTCAACTATAGTCCATGTCAACGTAAAAATGTATGCAAACTTTGGTTCTATCGTCTATGCTCATTTCAGGCATGGACATAGTTGACATTGATCTATTGAACATTGAGATGTTCGCCAAGCAAGTGATCAGTTTGGCAGACTATCGCAAACAGCTGGCAGAATATCTGCACGCCAAGATGCAGGGGGTGGCTCCTAACTTGGCAACCCTTGTTGGAGACCAGGTGGGAGCCAGGCTTATCTCTCACGCCGGCAGTCTCACAAACCTTGCTAAATATCCCGCCTCTACAGTTCAAATACTTGGTGCTGAGAAGGCTCTTTTTAGGTATGATTGATCATATCACACTGTGTAGTTATAGTTATAAGTAAACCCTCAATCCGGGAAGTTCTGAGGTGCATTAAAATTAATAAATCATATGAAGAAATCCAGCCTCTCAGGATTGTTTAAGTCTTGTTTGTAATGAAACCCATTTTACGGATTAAGACTACTGTATATAGTCTATTCTAAATGTATATATATAACAAAAAAAAAAAAAAACAAAAAAAACTACAGTAAACACTGAAGCACTGCAATCTGGGGAAATAACTTATTGGTTTACATTGACACTTTTCTAAGCTAGGGGTGTAAAGATTCCTCAGCTGCTGTCCGGTTTAAGCCACATTCGGTTTTAATGGGGTCATACCAATAGTCGTAAATTTTATTTTATTTACAGTATCCTACTCAATTTGTTAAAGCAAAATTTTTAAACTGGACAGTTTAATGTAAGAATAGTTTAACGATTTAGGCCTACATTTTAAATATTTTATATATATATATATGTTTTTTCCAATTAAAATACAAATTTACTAAACTTGTACAATTTAGCTACAAAAGCCATTTATGGCTCCTCTGCAGCAATTATTATAATGTTTGTTATTTCACAGTGCTTTTTTATTCAATCAGTCTTTTGTTTCCCTTGTTTTTCTGTAAATAGACTATACCATGACACAGAATACAATAATATACCAAAATAAATAACAAACCAATCATAGAATTTAAAGTAGTCAGATTTTAACAATTATCGATAAACAGTGAAAAAAGTAACAGTCATAAACAGATTTTAACAATTAACTAGCCTAATTAACAAATATCATAGACAAAGTTTTAAGTATTAATCTAAATACATACTAAATACTAAATATTGTATAGTTGCATTTTACTAAATCAAATAATTTATCACCACATTTGAAGCTAAATCCTCAATTACAGAGACCATATACTACAATCTTCGTAGATTTAACAAAATTGTGATTTGTTTCTTCATTCATTTACTAATCCATTCCTTCCTCACCTATTTCTAAATCTGTTTTATATTTTACAGAGCCCTGAAAACTAGGAGTAACACGCCAAAGTATGGGCTTCTTTTCAACTCAACATTCATCGGCCGAGCTGGCCAAAAAAACAAGGGTCGGATATCTCGATATCTGGCCAACAAATGCTCGATTGCGTCTCGCATCGATTGCTTTTCTGGTAGGCCTAACTGTTATTCAATAGTAGTCAAAAATAACTAAGAAGGTTCATAATGTAAACTTTCAGGCCAAAACTTAATTATAAGTACTAGACCTTGAAATAAAGAAAACGTTTACTTTGTGGCTGCAAACGATTTTGTAGCAACTCCCTAAAGTGGTTTCCAAATTCATGCGACTAAATTTAGGCTACTGCTACTATAGAACTCCAGCTATCTGAATCAATTGGGACCGAACTACATTACATAATGAAACATTCGCAAAACTAGATCTTTACTGAAATTTGGGGTATTTTATAGAAAATAGGCGGAACCGAGCCCAGCTTTTACCATTCCGATTGTAGAACAAGCCTACGAAGATTTTGTGATAAAATAGTTCATGCTTTTGTTCACAAAGGACAATGATGACCATTTTTATTTACCACATCACAGGAATTGATGAAGGTATCAATACGCCCGCCGAAGATAATAACGTGATCAGGAAAGACAGTGATAATATTTCCATGACTGCTATATACTATGATGATGTCTACACAACTGCATATTCACGATTTTTCCACCATCACGGCTTCTGCCTTTAATAACGATTCTAATCACTCTAGTCTTAGGTTTTTAAAATTAGTACTGTAAAAAATTAGGATAATTGTCAATTTGTATAGTTGGGAGTTCTACTGTAGTTATACATTTTTATTTTAATGACTACTTCTGGCTCCATCGTGCCAAAGAGTGATATTTTTGTATCTTCATATAAACACTAGTTGAACATTAACCAATACCCTTTTTACTGAAATAACAATGAGCTTGAAAGAAAAACACAATTAGTCTATATCTAATAATATATATGTCTAATATTAGCTAAAAGAAGAGAAAGGGAAGGGACTGAACAAAGATGGGTGGTTCAGGGTTAAGGCTGTTAACTGTTACACAATTGAAAGAAGGTAGCCTACAATACTTGCCTGTCTCATCTATGATTTACTGGTACTTCATCTGTCTGCCAGAAGTGAACAGAAATAGACACCATTTTGTTGTTGCTGTTCAAAATGGTGGTGTGGTTGCGAAAACATTAAAAATAAAAACAAACTAACAATGACATATTTGTTAAAACAGAAGAATTGCAGTAGGCCTAAAAAAACACATTTTATATACATGTTTAAATTATGTCATAACATTCATTAGAATAGAAGTGTTATAGCCTCAACATGTACTTTAGTTACTTTATTGCATTATTCTCATCACCTAAAATGGTTTGATAACATTTCAGCTCCATCCAACCCCCATCTCCCTTATTTTGATTAAGACAGGTTGAGGTTCTGCTGCATTGTTTGAGTACAATTAAATATAAGTTATTGGTTGACATTTTATTTTGTTTGTCAAGACTCTCAGACTTCCGTGTTTGGCGAGCGGCTAAGACAGCAGGTTGAAGACCGGCTCAAGTTTTATGAAACTGGGGAAAAACCCAAACCGAATGTGGAAGTGATGACAGAGGCTGTTGAAGAAGCCACTATACAAGTAATTAATTCCATTTTCAATTTTAACCATCCTAAAATTATATTTTCCTTTAACATAATTCAATACTAAATTGTTTTGCTTGTTCATGGATTGTTTATGGTTGTAAGAT
Source organism: Macrosteles quadrilineatus (assembly GCF_028750875.1). Taxonomy (NCBI): domain Eukaryota; kingdom Metazoa; phylum Arthropoda; class Insecta; order Hemiptera; family Cicadellidae; genus Macrosteles; species Macrosteles quadrilineatus. The sequence goes on from NW_026542600.1 coordinate 54,496,560, forward strand.
GGCAGTTGTGGTATGTAAAAGTAACAAACTAAATCAAAAAGTTGTTGACAGTTTTATTTAGTTAATGAAACCAGTGATTCCTGGCATTTTCTGTATCACAGCTGATTATGAAATTTAAGTACATTTTCAACCAGTTTAGTCCTACTTATAAGAGTGCAGGGTCGAGTGCTGTTTGCCTAAACTCTTTGACGTGGGTCATTTTACAGCCTGAGGCTTGGCGGGGCAAGTGCCGGCCAGGTATCAGTGACTGGTTCCACAGTGCGGCGGGTATGGGGGTGGAAAGATCGACCATGGGGGATGAGCAAAATTTGTTTTAGGGATAAAATGAAACTCTAAAAAGTATAACCAAATGTGCTGATTATGAAAAAAATTGAATGAAGGTTTACTAATTGAATCCATATTAATTTTCTATCGATATTAGAGTAGCCCTGTTAAGAAACTATATACCCGGTCTCCGTTACATCCTGCCCACTACACACCCTTCCACTAATACTCCTCCCCTGAATCGCTCTGTGGAGTCAAACGGCTCTCGTACCTGTCTGACGGTTTTGACAGATGTTAATAATTCCCACGGCAAAGAATAAAACAGCACTCTTCGCTCCGTTTCCTTACTCATAATCTAAAAAAACGAGATGGTGAATGTCTCTGTTTTAGTGAGAGTTCAAGAATAAAGAATTTTAAGTCCACCTTCCCTTAAAAGTAATTTTGTTTCATTATATTAAGTGCTGCAGGAAAAGACAAAAGACATAAAGAATTATTTTGCAAGGCAGTTTTCGTAACCCTACCGGTAAACCTTTATAGTTTTCATTTGGTCTGCAGAAACCATATGATCCGAAAGTAAAGTTAATTCATTTATATATCTATATATATTTTCTGAGTTTGAGGTGTTCTCATTTATGTTTCATTGAATAACTCTAAACATAAAAGGTAATGTTGAATATTTTTCTGTGACTTAGTGGTTTTAATTATTATTAACTTGACCACCAGCACAACAAATAAATGCACAATAATCACTCTGGAATGAAATTCATTCAATTTTTAACTACAGACATAATTTTCATTAACAACAAACATTGTTTCAGGCCGCAGAGGAGGAGCGCCTCAAGAAGAAAAACAAGAAAAAGAAGAAGAGGAAAAGCTCCGAAAATGGTAATTTTTTTCAGTTATTCTAACCAAACATTTAGTATAGGTTTTGGTGGTCTATACCTGATCGGTTAATGGAGGTTTTCTTAGTGGCAGGGTCGTGAATGTAGTACAAGTCTTTTAGGCACTAAATTTTCCTTGCAGATTTGACGCTAGTGTTGAGTCTAGGTATGATAAACGGAGCCTTGATTGTCAGTTGAAATCAGCAGCTAGGAAAGCCTTTAGTGATCATCTTTTATTTTTTCAAAAAAATTAAAAAGTTTTTATGATTTAGAAATTTATTTTACTCTATTTCTTGTGGCGTGGTTTTTATCAATCATTTGGTTCATTTAGGTGAAGTGGACAATCAAAATGGGTTTGAGGAGATGATCACTGAAGAAACGAATGAAAATGGTGATGCCCCAAAGAAAAAGAAGAAAAAGAAGAAGAAGAAGGCTAGTGCTGACGAATAAGTTTTCTTGGGAACACTTTTGTACTGAGTACAATACTGTAGTAAGTTAGTTACTATTTTTTATCTATTGTTTATCTGTATCTATTGTTTTTGACTTCTACCTTTTTTATTTGAAATATTAAAAAACAAAACATCATCTTGTGTTAAGTTTATGATCATTCTATTTGCTGGAACACTTAATGTTTTATTTGTTACTATAACTTTGACATGCTGTTGAAAAATCCTTTGTTACAGTGTTATCATAAAAAAATGTATTAAGTGCTATTGTCTCTGTCTTACATCAGATAGTATTTTATCTGCCAAAACCATTTTACTTGTTTGTAAAGTGCCTTTGAATAATTTTTGTGGCAATTCACTAAGTAAAACTGAAATTAAATGTGCATCAGAGTAACTAAACGATTTAATTCGGTCTTAAATGTATTTGATCTTTTGAGTTTGGAACGGAGTGTCAAAGTTGTTTGATAACTTTAAGGTAAACAATTCCAACAAGTTGACTTATTTTATTCATATAAATATATTGTATCCGTCACCATTTAGCAAAATCAAAAAATCAGGGGATCGTACTATCGTGTTAATAAACGCTTTCCATATCGATAAAAAGTGAGTCGGTCGGGGTGAGTCGGTGGCTCAGTTGGTAGCGTCACGGACTTCGCGGCAGCGATGTCGTGGGTTTGTATCCTGGTCACTGCCACTAAAGTTTATCAGTACAGTTCACCTTCGTACTGTACCAGCTCACCCCTTGCTTTGCTGGATACGTTCCACGCACAGATCTGTAGTCTATGTGGACGGGCAAATGCAAGGTTAAAAGAGGTCACCAACCTCTTTTTATAAAAAAAATCTCATAGAATTCTGTAAATTCAAATACCTTACAGCTTCAGCCGAATGTTCCCAGTGTAAGTTTAGCATCACAAAACAACAAAAATTGTCGGAGTACCCACTCAACCCAAGAGTTTAAACTAACCATAATTGGTTTAATTAAATCGTTTGGCTTTTTTATTTATTTCATTCAGCCCTTAACTTTGAATTGTTTAACTTTAATTTGCTTTAAATTTTACTTTGACACTTGTTCCAAACTTGTTTGTTAACCATCAGTGTAGTAACTGCAAAAGTAATAATTAATTGTATTACTTATTATTATTATTATTATTATTATTATTATTGTATTAATTGAGTGTTTGTTTGAGTTATATATGAAAAAAGTTGTTTAAAATTAGTCTAAGTTTGATAATATTTTTCTATGATGTGATTTAATAAATTCAGTGACTCAAGTCCTTTTATTTTGCGACAATGTTTCTACTTCATTTGTACAAATAAAGAAACATATTAAGTATATGTGTATCATTTTATCCATGTGGTATTTGAACTAAACTATTGTAATGAATGTCTAATTAGTAAAAAAAAAAAACAGATTTTACTTAAAATTGTTTGAATAATCCTTAAAAATTTTTGTTCTTAAAACTATAAATAGAGTGCTGATAAGGCCAGATTGTTTGAAAAAAGGATGTTAACAGTTTCTAGTTACAGTAGAACCTTTATCGCTTATGGGGATTATCAAATAAGACTTGCTGTTGCCATCAAGGTTGACTTCTCTTTAAGTTTAAAATACCACGTTATTAGTGGTACAGTAGACTCCCTCTAGTTCGGCCACCTCGGGACCGGACTACAAAACTAGTCGGGACTAACCAGATTTAGTGCATTTTACATAATCAAAATACAAATAATAGTATTGTGCAATCGTGATATGTTAAGCCATTAACCTTGGTTCAGTAATACAAACTGTAACGTTGAAAATCACGCTTACTCAAGCAAAACAAAAATTACACAACACTGTGCGTACAGCAATAAATCACGTAAAGAACAGAACAATAGAAAGTCTAGTCCTGCAAGCTACTGTTACTGTAGTCAGCGTAGGCTACTACTATGTTGTTTCAGAACATAAGAATGTCAAGTCAATAAAAACATTAAATAACTCATAAAACAGCATACAATCATAGTACTTAGTCTTAAAGATAATAACGGCAGTCGTAAAATAGCATAAAGATAACAATGGATGACGAAAAACACCACTTATTCTTTCTTCTTTGTTCTTTGTTCTTCTATTCTTTCTTTGGTTTCTCTTCATCCACTCATTCAACAAGTTGCCATGGACTAATCACCCAATCACAAACTGTTGTGAGATAACAAGCGCTCAGCAGACATCAGTTGTGTAAAGAGCAGATGATTGTCAGTGCAAGGGATAGCTTGACCTTGAAGCTAACGATGGCTTTTTCATTGTTTTACTTTAATTTCTTTTTGTCAAATAAACCATGGTGTTAAAAAAAAAAAAATAATGGGGGAACCTACCGTATAAAAAAATGGTCTGAAATATTTAATTATACACTGCATTTCAACATATTAGACTGAAGAAAAACTATTTATTAAATATTTTTTTACATAGTTAATATGCAACAATTCACCCATAGAAGCACCCGTCAACTAAACTGACATGAATAGTTTCAATAGACATGGTTTAGCCCCTGAGCTGAATTGATGACTAATATAATATAAATGCCTCGTCACAGCTCTGTAGTTTCTGTAGATTACAGCTGTTTCGCCATTAAAATGCCATCATCAGATACACATACATCCACCTGAATTGGCGTCATTTAACGACGCCAATTCAGGTGGATGTATGTGTATCTGATGATGGCATTTTAATGGCGAAACAGCTGTAATCTACAGAAACTACAGAGCTGTGACGAGGTATTTATATTATATTAGTCATGAATAGTTTACTTCTATGGCTGGAAACTAAACATTCAAGTTGAACCCTGTCGAAGGTCATTCGCCCACGACATGACTTGTCTCCCTGAGACCAGGCCGATCCAACCGAAACCGAACTAGAGGGAGTCTACTGTAGTAAAAAATCAAGGATATTTGAAAATCACACTTGTTTTCGAGGGTATTTTAATCTAGGTTCCACTGCAATACGTATCCTCAAGTAATCAAGAACCCTCAATTACAATCTCTTCCTCATAAACCTACAAATTATCCACTAATATCTGAATTGGTCACCGGTGTAGACGTTGCATCTATATGGATGAGGTTATAGCCAGTTGTTTATTCTAAAGAGAACATAGTTGAATTTTCTAATTGTATAGTCGGCCCACTATAGAAGTTTCATTAGTTGTCTTGATTGCTGACCAGGTCACCCAGCCATAACAGACGGTCATTGTGACCATTGTTGTAACAGTGCTGAGCAATATTATGTTTATTTTGTTAATAAAGACATTTTTCATTTATTTAATTTCATATTTAAATGAGCTAAGTGATCAACTGTAAAAGTTCCATTTTATTCCTCAACTTTCAATACTAGAAATAAAAAATGTATAATTATGCTATGGTTAGCAATACTTATCTGTTCAGTTTGCTTGGTTAATACGTTTTTGGTACATTACACTTTTGGTAGCTCAGTTCAACGATTTTTATATTATGACTTTTAAAAACATGGTAAAAGAAGCTACACTAGAGTTTAAACATGAATGGTGCTTGAATATTCAAAATTGGGTTTGAATTTTGTAACATTTATGTATTTGATTACCTACTTAAATATAATTTAGGCTACATGTCATGAACATAATTTAGTGCTGAAAATTCTTGTGGATGAAGGGGTGTTTGGGGGTGCTGACACGTCGTAACATTGCGTTCACACTGACTGAGTTGTCCTCCGCAGGCCTACCACTGTCCATCTCATCACAGCTGGTCACACTCTGGAGTCGTCCACTGTTCAGAATCGACATTGTTTCCAACAACAACTGCTTTAGATGAGCCACGTCAACTGGTTTTATTTCTTTGTCCGTTTCTTCAAGTATTTTGAACTTTTGAGGCTTGCTAGAACAACAGTTTTTTTTGTTTTTTTTTTGGAATTTGATAGAAATATCAATAAATAAGCAAGGCACACCGGGTAATCATAATTACATTTATTAGCATTTATAACTCAACAATTTTTGTGTGAAAATGCTGATTACCCATCCGACTTCTAGAAGAACTGTGAAGAGTAATTAAGTTGTGTACTCCATGTAAAAATATACATCAAAATCCTCTTTTAAAGTTTTTTTTTTTTTTAAATTGTGCCAGGAAAACTAAACACTACTGTAACAAGAAACTTAAATCTACTTTTTGGTTGGTGTGACAATTTTGCCCAGGAGCCTAAAATGAGGTATTTCGGAGGCAGCTCAAAAGTTTTAAATATAATGTCCAATCAAGTGACACCTCATTTTAAAGGCCATTAGTTAAAAAGAATATCCCCAAAAACCAGAGGTCCCTACCTCAACCCAGTACAAAATGGCAGCAGTATTTAGTTTTCAGGGATTATATTTCACATTTTTGAGCTGGCCCATTATGTTTCATTTTAGGTTCCCAGGGGGAATTGTGATAGCAACTAAAAAGTACCCTGTTTTTCTTATGGAGTGATAAGCTTTCCTGGTAGAATTCTATAGAATGTTAATAGGGGGTATTAATGTAAATTTTTAAATGAGATTCTGAGATTGATGAAAACTAAAAACTACCGCCATTTTGTTTTGGCTTGAGATAGGGACCTCTAATTTTTCCCGATATTCTTTTAAACTAATGACCTCCAAAATGACGTGACACTTGATAAGGCGTTAAGTATATTTAAAATTTTTGAGCTGCCCCCAAACCATTTTGGGCTCCTGGGCAAAATTTTCATACTGACCAAAAAAGTAGTTTGGTCCAGCCGGTACATAGCCGGCCGGCACATGTACCTGTATAAATGTTGAATTATGTGTTCATGTTATGTGTTTTTAATGTTTAAAAAAATGTTGACGAATCTGCAAGATGAATTAATAAGTATCCATGGACCTGAAGATAGGGCTTTAAAGCTCTGAAATGCGCATCGTCCTTTAGTGACTGGATTCATAACTGTTTGACTGTATAAGGTACGTAACCTAGATAATACTTTGAATAACAGTTCAGGAGGCAAAATAATGAATAAAGTAACCCCAGACGCATGTTCCTATAGTCCAATCATAGTACAGGAACTCGTTTTAATAAATGTAGGTTTACACATTTATACAGTAAACAATTTTCATTAAAATCGGATAATTTTTCCTCTAGTTACCGTGCTACAGGACACACATATTTTATTTACAAATATGAATTTGGAAAACGGATGGAGTTTTTGGCATCTGTCAACTTCAAAACGAAAAAGTAAATAGCTCCAGGTTTTAGTAATAGCTTATTCCCTGCTATTGGGAAACTCGCTAAAAAAGGTAATCTAATAAAGGCCAATTAGGTGATAAAAAAGCAAAAGTACCTTCTGTTCTGGAGGGCAATGTTGATGAGCCTCTCTAGCAGGTAGGTTGGCAGAGTCTCAAAGTCAGTGAAGGTACTGGGTCGGACAGTGACGAAGGTAGGTATTTGGTGCCTTGTAACAAATTTAGGCACCAGCCATTCCACATACCTTGTGAATACCTTATGGCTTAGGACATATTCCAGATGAGAAACAAAATCACATTGCTTCTGCAGCCTCCTTATGTTGCCCTCAGTTTGGAGTCCCTGAAAAATCAACAGATTAGATCTCTTTTTTACCTAAAGTGTTTTATTAAGTTACATAAAAACATTTTCCTTGTTTAAATATGTAACTGTTGGTACTAAAATGCACCTATACAAGATTGAAAACATTATTTTTAACAAAACAGAGAAAATACCCCAAGAATATAACTAAAATATTGGTACTGTATATGTGAGTCAGAAACACAACAGACTACGAATTCATGCCAGTAATGAAAAATGTTAGTTCTCGTCCTGGTGCCCACCACCACATTTGATTGGTACCACTTTTATATTGCACCTGCTCAACCCATACACAGGTTGGATGCCTATGTGGATGGGTAAATGTAAAAGAGAATAAAGGAACACAACGTTAATCTCAAATTTAGACTAGCATGTTTGGCTGCGATGGAAGCTCAATGGAGACCTTAATTTACAGACAACCCAGGTTTTTTGTAGAAACTTTCCTACCTGGATGTCACTGACAGCCAATCCAATCATCAAGTTCATGAGAGCGACGGAGGCCAGGAGGACGAACAATAAGAAGATAACACGACTTGTAGGTACAAGTGGCCATTCCTCACCTGCTGTCTGCAAGAGAAATCAAATCATAGATCATGTTGACTCAGTGACTATACATAATTTATAGATATTATAAATTACAATAATTAACATGGAATGGAAAAAAATTCACCCTTTTTGTTCAAAAACCTAGAATAGGTTGTCTTGATCGGTCTGGTGAGCATAGTAGTTGGCACAGCTAAGTTTATCATCGGATGCCGCTTGGATAGTCATTGGAACCCAAGATTAACATAAAAGACTCGTTAATAAGGCCAAAAAACAATGGATTGAGGAGTTATAGGGTTTGCGTTTGCATGTGTTATTTGAACTTGAACTGATTGTCTAGATATGATAGAGTAAAAAGACCGAGCTCTTTAGCAATGGGTTTGGGTTGGATTTGCATATTTGCATATTACTTTTTGAAATCCGTTCAGTCAGTCCCATGCTATCAGTGTGATAAATCCTATTTGTCAGAACAGGTCTGTTATTTAATTAATGTTAATTTTTCCAATGTTTGTTTTGTGTAATGTGTTTATCCATCAACAATTCCAACTGAGCGACTTCACATGTATCTGAAGCTAAGGATAGTGTTCTAACACCTAGACAAGTCCTGAATAAACATATTGTTTTTTTATTGTCTGACATGAATTGTGTAAGTAATTAAGTCTTACCTCTGTTTTGTTGCCACCAAAAAGACTGTTGTAGTCATACTCTCCAGTCATCATTACCGTTGTTCGTACCAGGGACAGCCAGGGGTTGCTGAACTCAAGGTCTTGAGGGAACTGAACGGAGAAACTCAGCGCAAACCCGATCACCAGACAGATGAATGTAAGGAAAACCTGTCAGTGTTGTTTTATTAATAACATTGTAAACCACACAATTTTTTATCTCATATTTAAATAGCTAGTTTCACTAAAACTAGGCAATATTCCTCGATTTATGAATAAACGGAAAAAACCTCAGGCAACTTGTAAAACTATTATGTTTTGGCCAAAATAAGTACAAAAAATTCTCTGGGAACTTACTTTGACCTATGAGTTGAATGCGGTAGATTTTTTAAATCTTTGACAAAGAAATTCCTTTTAAGATCAATTTACCGTATGATTTTATTTGACCAAGACCATGTTAAATATAGATTACTATCAAAATGAGTCAGATATCTAAAAAGTCACTTGATTAATCTGGACTAATACAAATAATATTAATTAATAAAATAATATCTCTTTTCTAATAGGATGGATATGGATGAACTCTGCAAAGATAAAATTGTTTGGGTCAAGTTTTGAGGTTTCAGATAATCCAGATGTAAGGGTAGAAAGATGTCTTGTCTTGGCTAATGCCATCATAGATGATTAGCTGAGTGGCCGGAAACCAGAGTCTAATGTAACAATATTAAAGATTGCTAAATTTGATCCTGAGGAAAGTCAATGCCTTTGATGGTTAGAAACTGGTCAGTTGTTGTTTATTGTTAGGCTTTTAATAAACAACCCTGGTTAAAGAAACAGCTGATCTTGGTCTGTAAAAAAATCATAAGGATCTTAATTTTTGCCACAGTCGCCCCTGATTCATATTTAGGTTGAAATGTGCCCCAGTTGCATCCCAATCTTATAATTATTTTAATGATTAAGCTATCTGCTGAGGCTACTAGTGAGATTTTTCACTTTTTGTTCTCTCCCTTGTTAAATTTTATAATAAGTACGTAGATCACTATAAGGTTAATTAGGTTCTAAAGCTATGTTAGGATTACTGATGAGAACTCATTTCTCCACACACCTTAGATGTGCCTATGTGGTGATCTGTTCATTATTTTAGGTTTTGTAGGCTATGTTTCTATAAAAATTTTTCTTTTATGGAATAAAATGTTTGTTTTTTTATTTGATTCTTAGAATATTAGCAGTACCCACATCCGAGCATAAAAAATTATACAAGGTAATCTATTGCAAAATCTCAAACAACACACTTCTCTATAGTTTTCTACAAACATACCTTCATGACATTTTGCAAGACAACGCTAAACATGAGAGCGTAGTAGCCCCATGACGGAAAGCGACCAATGAGAGACATCAAGGCACCCCAACTCAGCAGGGTAACAATGGATGCAATGTGTCGAACCCAGTAAGGCATTGGTTCTTTCACAGAAGCTGAGAAATCAAACCCTCCAGGGGTGCAGAGGGTGATCAAAAGGGAGAGGAAACAGTTAGCGAGAGTCAGCCAGGACTCAAACTGTCTCAGTCGCTGCCTACCCATCATCACGAGTTCAGTAGCTGCGTACACCAGTAGTACACAGCTGGAAAACATCAGCACCAGCCTGGACCCAATCATCTGTAACAAAATAAAGGGATTTCTTATTTTGTATTCATTTTAAAAAGAAGTTGGTGGCTGGGCTGCTTTTATAAATGGGCTCGGTTGGGTCGGGCCCAGGGGTGCAAGAGGTTTTAGGTTTGTTGGGGGCTCAAGGAGGAAGAAAATTCCCCCACAAGGTAGGTGAAGAGGGGCACAATAATCTCTCAGACCCATAGCGCATCACATGCAAACTGCGGGCCTGGTCGGTGGCCTCTTTTTTCTGTTCAAGAACCATCCTCTCTCTTTGTACAAAGTTACATCTTTCGTTTGTGCAAGGTCCATCAAGAGGTTGAGGGATCTTGTGTTCATCCGTCTACATGGGCCTCAAAGGATTGTGTGTGGAATGTTTCAAACACAACAAAATGGATGAGCCAGTACAGTAAAAGAATGAACTTTACTGATAAATAAGTGGCGATACTGGGTCATAAGCATATATCACTGCCTTGTTTTCCAAGTTTGTCGCGCTACCGACTAATCACAATATTAAATATGTTTACATTGAAAAACAAATATTTACAAAATGAATACTGTATGATGCTTACAAGATCTAGTAACTAACTATGTTGTGTGAATTCCAAATTTGAAATTCCACCTGCCACTGCAAGCCTGCAGACTAAACAAATTCCTATTTGCTTGATGGGAGTTTCACTATAATATTTCCTTAAACATATCAGATATATTCCCTATAAGTTAGTTTAATAAGAACTCAGATTTTCTGCTAGGAGAATAAACATAGGTTTATATGATTGTGTACTAAATTTAATCAAAATCTGACTGCTAGATTCTACTCAAGTTATCGCGCTAACGGGCACACAGACACATCTGTATGTATATATATATGTATATATAATTGAACGGACAATATTTTGGGCATCTGAGGACATCAAAACAAAAAGGAAATCGGTCCCAGAGGTTACCATGAGACCAAAGGAAAGGCTTATTCCCTATATGGGAAATTTACTAAAAAAGGGTGCAGATTGACATAAAGCCTCATCATGAACAACATATTAACCATTTTAGTCAGGAGAGCCTCATCGACATTTTAATATTTTTTTTATATACTCAAATAATACGTTTTGGTTTAGTTGAGCAAAAAGATTTGCAGTCTGTGAGAAAGTTCAAAAGTATTTTCATCTAGATTATAGTAGGCTATTAAGCTCAATTTGTATTCTATATAAATATAAATAGAATATAAATAGATGCTATTAAGCAGCTATTTCAATTCTGTGTGTTATGTAATAGTGCTTGCTTATAGCTTGAGGTACTTCGATACAAACTATGGGATTTAAATTAACTTTGTACAAATTTGGAAGTTAGGAGTGAGGATAATCCTTGAACTTATCAAACTGGGCTTTCCATAGGCAACCATTTGGCCACTTAAATATACAGTAACATTTTGCTAACAGTTGTGGTTTGATTTAGAACCCAAGTATGGGTCTTTAGCATATTTGCTAAATATAGAGGCATACTTGGGTAAACGATAGCTAAAAACAATAACAAAGGAATTCAGAAATTCATTTGTTTTCTCATGAAACTAAAATAAGACACATATTTTAATTCAAGTTATGTTTAAAAAATTTACCTGCTCCTTTTTGTGGACCCAAATTAATATGTAAGTGGAAAGAGAAATAACAAAAGTAAGGTGGACAAACACGATGAATAGGAAAAAGAAGCGAAGTTTTCTCCACTTAGCCAAGACGAAAGACTCAACCAGGGGATGCTGAAGTATCTCTGAAGTATTTGTAAAAGTTGAAACTACCGACATCTGACGTTTGCAGTCTTGAGGGGAAAGGAAAGTGAAGTCCAAATAAATCTGAAAAAACTATAGGTTAGATCAAATGTTAAAAGAGACCATGTATCTCTATCATCTGACATATGTTCTACCTATATCTGTTCTATTATTCAAACCTGTCCTTTTTGTAATGTGTGTATCTTGTTTTACAGTGTATTACTGACATTTTCATATCAACCTCATTGCCAATCTTATGTTGACCACCAAAACAGACCCTAAAAGAAAAAAAAAAACAACAACAACAACAGACAAGAAACATATTCAAACTATGAACTACTGGGTGTCCCGGAAAGGAATGCACTTTTAAAACGAACAAAACAGGAAAATGGCTTTATTTACAGCAATTTTCCCAAGAATACCTGTTTGTACACTTCAGGGAAATTACTTGTGAAAGATTACATCTTCCAGATGTAGACCTCTACGGTGCCGGCACTTCGCCAAACGAAAACTCACATCTGCGAAGACTCAACGGCAGAGTTCTGGTGAGATGGCTTCAGTTTCCTCACGAATATTTTGCTTTAGATGATTGGAAGTAGCAGGAGCGTTGTTGTACACCCGACTTTTTAGATACCCCACAAAAAAAGTCTAGTGGAGTTAGGTGTGGGCTTCTTGAAGGAAAGTTATTGTTACCAAATCTGGAAATGACTTTCCCTCAAAAAAGCTGACTTATTGTAGTCATGGAGTCTCCTGCTGTATACCCATGCTGTATTTTTTTTTGCCTGTACTAATTGAGTTTTGTACGGGTGAAACTGCAAATCTTGTTTCAAAATGCGGTAAATATTGGTTCGGGTATATTCAAAGCAGCAGCGTGTTTTCTTACTGATCGATGTGGATTATCCTCTACAGCATCTCGAATGCGCTCGATATTTTGTTCAGAACGCGCTTCTCTATAGCGACCGATGCGACGAGGTTTCATAGTTGATCCTGTAGCTTCAAATTTGCCCACCCAGCATTTAATAATATTCACTGATGGCATTTGGTTTTGAGATCATGAAGTCTGTATTGAGCACGGAAGTGTCGTAATGAAAGCGTTTGATAATAGTCGCGTACACAGAAAGCACACTGCTTGCCGGTAAAGCCATCCATGGCAAATGACTTTCCACGGCATGGCTACAAAGCCCTGATAAGCTCCTTATCTTATCATTCTTGGACATTCGGCTTTCCCCAAAATAAAAGTGCAATCCTTTCTTGGACACAAAGTATAATTATTTACCTCAAAATCTCTGTCATTTATTGATGAGTTGTTGGCGTTAATTCTAGAATCAAGGCAGTCAGTTAGAAAGTTGATTGGGCGAGGAATGTATGACATGATAACATCCATTACAGTCATATCGCCATCAGATATCATGGAAATATCTCCTCCTTTATCCATGAGAAGTATTAGACATTCTCTGAAACCTCCGTAAGCTGCCTTGTGAAGCGGAGTGCAGCCAACCTATGACAACAAGGAGAACAATTTTTGAAAATCTTAAACTAATAAGGGATTGTTGCGTTTATCCTTAAGTGTTTAATAGAACTCTTAAATGCTGTGAAAGGTAGTGTTGAAACTGTGAGGGTATTTTTCTTGTGTACAAATGTTGAAAATGTATAAGAGTGATTACCAATTAGCTACCCATCTACATACGATCAAATAATACAAATTGGCTTACAGTATTTGGCCAGTTTACATATTTAGAGGCACCAAAATTGAGAAGAAGATCAACAAGGGTGGAGGAACCTCCGGTTGCGGCTACATGAAGCACAGTTTCAGCACGTTTAAACGTGTGAGAGCAGGAGAGGTCTAGTGCTCCGGCCTCAAGCAAAGTCTGTGAAGCTCTGACTGACCCCAGCGCCACTGCGTGGTACAATGCTGACGTATTTAAATCCGCGTTGATCTTGTTGATTTGAGCCCCATGGCTTACCAATAGATCAACTATGGCTTCATACCTGTCAACATAAATTTCAAAACTGATATTAATATTTGAAAAATGTAACTAATTATGAATTTACAAAAGGACAACTTGTCAGAAGTTCCAATCCTAACAAACAAGCTGTTACCTAACCTGAGGACGGGATCAGATTCCAGATCCAGAAACCTAGTAAAAATTACAACCTTGTTTTTTACTAATCAAGATAAAAAATGTCTACAAAAAACTCTTAAACTTAAATAACACATGCTATTAGAACAAGATTTAGCAGGATGCTGTTGTCAAAGACCTCTAAGTCCATGAAATAAACTAAATACGCTTATTGGACCGAGTTTTACGAGAGCATCCCAACAAAACATGAAACACTTTTGACTGTTCCCTGGAACTGCTGCTAACAGGTTGACTAAAACCATATTAGTCAATATTGCAATTCTGATGCTATAGCATTTAAGAAAAAATACAGGTTTTATCACCATTGATTAAAACCTTTCAAATCGCATTTAAAAGTAGATAGAAAAAGATTTCAAAGTTACAGGAATTAGTTAACTTTATCTCATGATCAAAAACAATAAATTAAGATTGATGAGTTGTTAAAATGCTTACCTATTGATACGAAGGTTACTGACTCAATCCAAATAAATAGTTAAACATTCTGAAAATTTAAAGCTACATTGACCTGTCCTTGATAGTTTTGATTTTCAATAAATGCTCATGGAAATGAACCAGTGGCTCTTAGTTTTCAAAACTGTTGCTCAATACCGCATTTCCCATTAGGCCCACTAGGCCCTAATATAGCATAATCATAATATAGCATAATTAGGCATAAGTTATAATCGTAGAGGTATATAGGGCGCCAAATTTTAGGGGGCGTAAAATATTCAACTTCTTAAATGAATCCCACGAACGCACCCACGCGTCAGACCGGTAGCCCTACCAGCCCACTGACGAGCGGGCCCGTCCGCGAGACCGAGTGTAGTTTGAATTTGCCGCGTTTAGTAAGCAAATAGATGAAGAAGAAATAAAGGGTTGCCTTGTTTGGTACTGCCGTGTTGGGAATAACCTGCTTTTACTCATGTGATATTTCGTTTTGCTGTTGTCCCAACAACATCCCTGCAGCGACTGCCAAAAGTCAGCTATGTTATTCTCTCCTGCTTACTTAACCTGTTGTGTTGTTCTGTTTATGTTTAGTTAGTAAAAAATGTCGAATTATGCCGGTATTTCACTTAGAGATAATGAAATAGGTGTAATTTTTTCAATTATATTTGCTCACCGGTATTATGTATTGTGATGGAATTATTTCTGATTTTGAATGTTGTTCATCATAAACGTATTTTGTGTTGTTTATGTTAAATAAAAAAGACTAAAAGCTCATACTTTTCAAGTTATTTCACACCATCCAAATACAATTTTGACCATAAAAATTATTATTTACTTAAAACTGGTGGATACCGGTACATATAGGCCTATATTTTTTACAATACAATATGGTATGGTATTGTAAATGTTCCACTCCTACATTTTACAAGATTGGGATCTTCTGAGGGAAGGTATTTATCATTGTTCAGTTAATCTCATTAGAGGTATAGTATTATAGGGGCATATACTGTATACATTTTAAAGGAGTTGATTTATTGAAAGTATCAACGGATTATCCTTGTATATATGCTACTCAATGACAATGATCGTGACATTATTTACGTTTCCTGACCAATATTACGGCCGGGAGGGCGCAACTGTTTTGTGGGCCTAGGGGCGCCATTTGGCTAAATGCGGCCCTGCTGTTGCCTCAATCCTTTGAAACAATGTGTGAGCATTAAATAATGTAACAATTCATAGGATTATCCTTGTGCTTGTACTACTGTGTATGTAATAGCAGAGATTACACATGATACGCAAAATAGATATTGCAGCTTACAGCAATTTCGTGCCAAGTCGTTTTTGGATGGGGCCACCTTCACGTAGTTGGGTGGTCCCTCAACAGAGGTGCTGTGTCAAGTCTCGATCTTCATCACCTATTCAAGTTCGGGTGAGTACGGTTATGTTCGCGCGCACTCGGAATCAGATCACCTGTACGCAACTACCACAACACGCTGGCCGGCCCGTCGTCGTCGTCGTCATGTCTATCTAGTTTAAAAGCGCAGGGCTGTCATTAATGTACCATAACTTTATCTTTTGACAAAAATAATTAAAAATAACAGTGTCTAAGTTAAGTGAAAGGAGAACAATAAAGCAAAGGTTTTATTGATGTAAACATGCGTGAATAAAAATCTTAAAAAATTACAAGGATACAGTGATATTATACGCTTACAATATGTTATACCGTACAATTTTTTCTGCATTGAATTTTAACGTATATTTAGAAAATCCTTAACAATTTATCAATCTTACAACTCTTACAAGTTTTGAACATTCGTGACCTTTTGTGATGTTGTTGACATTTCTGATTTCGGAATTCTCATCTCTTTACACAAAGTTTGTTTCTGGATTTTTAGTTTCATGCAATATCTTACGAACTCACGATGAGCAATGCATTATATTGCTCAACAACTAACCATTCACTGGCTACTTGAGCTATTTTAGACCTAGCAATATCCACAGTTTGTAGGAGGAACATTTCTCTATAACAGATCAGTATTTGTTTTCAGACTACGTATTATCTTGTCACATAATTGGTATTTTGTGAGTGAAGTTTGTAATAAAGCCATGAAGCAAATGTGTCCAATATCATACAAAACATTTGGATTGTTTTGTATAAAAAATCTTTCAACTGACCACTTAATAAAATACTGTAAATATAAGAACACATAGTTTTATCAACAGCGGAACCTTAGTTATACATAAATTTAAGTTAAAGAGGTTCTCTTTGCCACTTAAAAACAATATTCAGGTCAGAAATTGGAGGTCAGTCATACTCTTTCAATCACACCAAAGTGAACAGACTACTTGCTGCTAACATGGCTCTGGCAAGGGGGTACTGTAGTGCCTGACTACTTACCTGTATATTAGTGCCTGACTATACTTACATGTAAATTAATTTTTATTTAACAGATGATATTTATTAATTTACTAATTCATCCAATTATTATTGTTCACTTTATCTTTTTACTGAATACACATATTTTTACTCTTGTCTAGCATTTGTGAGTTCACAACTTCAACAATAAACAACAACAACAAATTCGTAAATAACAGCTGGTCATGTCGGCAATTAAGTCTTAGGTTGTGAAAACATTCGCCAGGCCTCGCATAGTAATTGATATCACAAAAATGGCTTGGCTGCAATATCTATTTTGCGTAGCATGTGAAATCTTTGGTATAAGTTAATTTTTCTCAGTATTCTTATATTATTAACACAAACTCAAACTGCTAAATATAAGAGACGATGTATAAAGTTGAGGTTTTGAACTTTATGATAATCTACTTAGTGTGTGTTTTTGAGGCAAACATTTTCATATACTTTTTGTTAGTTTTCACCCAGGTTTGCTGCAACATATCTATACAGGTGTTTACATGATTGTCTCTTACCTAGCTAAGCCACCAGCCCCAGCTAGAAGCAGAGGAGTCAGTCCCTTGTCATCTTCTAAGTTGACATCTGCTCCGTTGTCCAGAAGTGTTTTTACACACTCTACGTGTCCTCCCTTAACCGCTTGGTGAAGTGGACTTCTTCCCCAGGATGTTGGCAACGGTACAAGAATCTGGAGACGCTGAAACAGGTTTGCCAACAGTATTTAGAAGCGTTCTGGTAGAGGACAGAGTGTCCTGTAAGTACAACAAATTTAGGAATAGGTTTTTCGTTGGGTATAAAACAAAAATCAGGAATAAATATTTGTTACGAAAATGCCGTGTAACGAATATACACACGATTTAAAAACAAACATATAGCTTTACAAATATTAAAGATATACTTATGAAATATGGTATATGATTTGATTTGAAATAATTAACTATTTGCAAAAATGTTCATTAAAAAATATTACAAAAAAAACACCTTTCGTGTACGGTACCTTGCTGGATAATTTCCAACTACCAACTGACAACATTTTCACTTATCTAGAAATTGGGGGTTGCCATGATTTGTACATAGTTCTCCAGAGCTGGAGTTCTACACTCTATCAGGTGGACCAATCATGATTCACTTCACTTTGGTGAAATAGAGTTCATGTGTTGTGTAGTTAACAGTCTTACCTCATATTCACAGTCCAAATCTTTAGGTAGTTTCTCAACACATACTGAAGTTGGTTGAAGTGAATGTTGTATTTTTAATCGGCAGTTGACCTCAGCTTTGGCATTGACCAAGAATCGAACCATTTCATTGTCACCCCTGGCTGCAGCGTAGTGTAAAGCACTCCGCCCTATCTTGTCAGTCGCTGAAACCTTTATGCAGGAAAGAAATGTTTGAGTTAAATATTTACTTTTATTAACACGTTCACTACCGCAACCGTACAACATTTTTCTTTCATATGGACCAGCAAAGCATATATGCTACAGCTGGTTTGTACCCTGGTCACATTAAAATAGACTGACGTCGCATATTTGCGTCAGTGTTCCAATGTTATTAAACAAGCCTATATCTTCGTAACGGTCTATTTGAAGGCCCTGAATTCTCTACAGTGGTCTACAGGGATATCTGTTGCCCATGTACGTCACTTGGTCTGTGGATATGATAATTAGTAACGTCATAGTTAAGTTTGACATCATTAGTTAGTGATAGTGACGTTGGTTACTCCGTTTGATGTTCTTTTTCCGGAGTAGTAAATAGGCTAAGTAAAATCCATTAAATCCATTTAAAAGAAACTATTATCAAAGAAAAATACAACGTGAATTTTCACCATAATTTTAAGTTAAAATAATCGTATCGAAACGTGGTTTAAGCAATTAGTTTTCTTTTCTCAAAAATTTGGAAAATTAAATATTAAAATCCATCTAGTTTGGTTTTGAAAATTATTATTTAATTTTAAATATTATTTTGTTAGCAAATGTATAATTTTAAAATCTGTTAGCATTTTGTAATTTAAAAAATAATAATCGCAAAACAAAATAAACAAATATTTACCTGAGCTCCTTTCCGTACGAGAAGGCTGACCAACCCCAAGGATTGGCCCCTGGATGATGCAAGATGTAAAGGAGTCATTCTTTGAGGTCCTAGACTACAATTTACCAACTCAAGAAAAAAATTATCTGATGCAATAATTCTGTCAACTTTAGCTAAATCATTCAACATTATTGCCCTGGATAAATCAATAATTCTGGAACGTAAAACTGTGCTTGAGAATTCTATTTCATTTCTATCAGTATTTGAGTAATTTACCATTTTTGTAGAGTTTTTAGTACAAAAGTTATTGGTCGATTAGAGAAATCACAAAGCAACATTCCTACAAACTCTCCATAGCTCGCTCTAGCACTGATTACTGATAAAACTGATTGTGGTAAAGGATGTGGTTGTTTTGTGACACCACAAAATTTATATCAAGACATTTGATATCCATGAGTTATGCACTGTAAACATGTTAATGAAAATATTTATTAATAAAATGTAGTATATTAAGGACTTCAGAAGTTGTATTTGTACAAATGGAAATTCCATAGATATCTGAGTTGACAATTTTATGATAAAGGTTGAAATTTCATAACTTGGAAAGAGGTTTTAAAAATTTCAAATTAAGTTTTCTAAACAAGTTATTAATTTACTTAAGCTCTTAGCAATATCTGGTACTTATTATGGTATACATAGAATCATTTAGTGAGCATTAGAATCATTCCTTCACCATCATCTTTTAGCGACTTTCCCTATGGGGAAGTAGCTATCACCGTAGGTGGCACGGTAAGACCTAGGCTCGGGACTGATTTACATTTTCATTTTGATGTCCCCAGAGGCCAAAAACATTATTCGTTCAAATTTTTATATATATATATACAGAGAGAGAGAGTTATATATGTGTCCGTGAACGTGATAACTCGAGCAATCTTTGTCCGATATTGAAGAGATTTGGTAACCTTGAATGAGTTCGCAAACCAGCATGATTGGACCATGGGAACCAGGTTTTATGGGGTAAAAATGAGGTTTTCTCATTTTTGACCCTCAAAACACAAAATTTCTTTTTAGACCTTTTTAAAGAGCTAAAAAAATAATTTAGTATATCAAAGTGTACTAAGAAACTTTGATAAAACATATGTATAAAACATTTTAAATATTTGTATGTTTATTGGTGTAAAATTAAAAAAACTGTTAATTTAAAATTCCCATGTTATTTTTATGGAGAATATTGTAAAATGTTGTAGTTTGCTTGTTTATGGACATATTTTGATCACACTTGACAAATTTATTTATTTTATACTAAGCTATTTATATTTTACTAAAAACCACAATTTATTAGTTACCTTGTAGCAGCAAACTTGGGTACTCGTTAAACCTAATGCTATTTAAATAGATCTAATTGAAAATCAATTCAGACAAATGGAAATTCGCTTAGTTGGCAGGTTTGCTGCGGTGGGAATATTTGTTATTTTGTACAGTAATCTAAAAAGTATCAGTTAGATTTTGTTTAATAAACGTATTCAGAGTAAAGAAAGAGTGGTTGACAGTTTTCTGTCCCTCACTACCCTCTCTTCACGCCATCCATAGCGAACACTATCCAAATAATTAATTTGATTTGATTAATTTCTTAAAGAAATTCCTTAAAAAAACTAGTTTTTATAATCTGTCAAATAACACTTTTTGATTACTGTAAACATATTTATATCATGTTATAACATCATTCATTACGATTTAGTCACAGTTTCAAGCTGGGAAGAGAAAGTTTCACATTCAGTCGAGTATAAAAAGTATTATCTTGTAAGGAGCCTAGTTAACTAACTGAGAACTAACAGTTAGTTAGGTAATCAGACTCTCCCTAGTTTAGCAAAAGAAAGTTAATGATAAAGTAATTAGTTACTGTTCTTCAACAGATATGTTTGCTGGTATAAATACTTTTTCTCTTGCTCTAGAATTGTAGAACGAATAGTATTACAGGGTAGTCTCAATGGCTTCTTTACCATTGTTATACCTGGTGACCATGGTAAGTGCATTTTTGACTACATTGAATATTTTATGCGGGTTTTTATCTCATAGATTTAATTTGTATAATCCTTTGCCAGGCAGTTTGAAGAAAAATTTATTCTAGTTCTTCAAACAATTTCCATATTTTTTAAAGAAATAACCGTGTAGATATTCTTGTAGATATATATATTGTAGATATTGTAGAAATATTATTGTAGATATTTCTTGTATATTGTGGTCTATACTAATACAAAATTTTTTTTCTTTAAATCCCTGTGTATATTTTTCTCTCAATTGTTTTTAAGCACTAACTACAGAGTTTAGTTAGATATAAAAGATAGACAAATTAACAATTAATAATTATAGTCTCCTCTCGAAAATCACTAATATTTTGTGTCTAATTTATGCGTTTTTCTTTTTTGCAACTTGATTCAAACACTGACACTCAAGGCAGGATGAGTGTAGAATATATACAAAGTTTTGTGTAGGTCAGTTTAAAAAAAAACAACAACCTTGAATCATTCTTGAACTTCATATGGTAGAAATCTAAAATCCATCATATCCAGACGTACTGATAAAAATAATAGGACTTTTTATCAATAACATGGTTTGTTTTTATAAAATATTATTGTAAATATACAGAGTGAAAAAAGTCACAGGTGGTTAAATATTTAAAAAAGTAATAAAGATAGAGCTTTAAAACTTAGTACACAGTTACTGGGCAGTGGGCATTAACATAATTTTAACACATGATTCAGTGATACACTCACTACCTCTTCAGGGAAGGCCAACTAGGAGTCGGAAGAAAATTTGTAATGTAAGTAAATACGCACATCAAATTAAAGATCTTTACTAGTAGAATACAATGCCGCAAACTTGAACTCAAACTGACAACCGAGTCAAAAATGGCAGCAGTTCAAAGATTTCTTGAATCTGCCATTTTGAATCTTTGAATAGCTGCCATTTTATACTCAGTTGTTCTTTTAAGCTCAAATTTGTGGCATTATATTCTACTAATAACATTTAATTTGATGTGCATATCAACCTATGCATACGTTTATGCGTTTCTTCCAACTGCTACCCCTGAGGAGGTAACATTAATAGCAATTCAAATTTAATGCATCTTTGAATAGCTGCCATTTTTGACTTGAATGTCCGTTTGAGTTCGGCTTTGCAGCCTTGTATTTTACTAACAATGACCTTTAATTTGATGTGCATATCAACCTATGCTTACTTTTAAGATTTTCTTCTGACTCCTAGCGAGCCGTCCCCCTGAAGAGGTAGTGCATCTTTGAATAATGTGTTAAAATTAACTTAATGTCCAGTAACTGTGTACCAAGTTTTGAAGCTCTATCTACTTTAGGTACTTTTTTAAATATTTAACCATCCCGGGACTTTTTTCCCACCCTGTATAATTGATACTGATGTTTCATAAAGATGTACTGTATACCATTTGTCTCAAAGAGGAAAAGATTCATTTTAAAATCTTATTTTTTCAGCTCGCTGTTTACTCTGAGCATTTTGTGTCTTCGCAAAAAGAACAGACAAATTTACGAATGTTGCTGCCTCGACCTGAAACTGATGAAGTTAGAAGACCTCTATCTCGAGAACCATTCAGACTCAGACCAGGAATTCTGGGGGAAGTCTTGGACAGAATCATGAACAGGTCACCTTTGAACATGGGATAAAGGAGATGTAAAAAATTAGTCGTTAATTAAATCCTAAAAAAACAAGGTGCAAAATCATTTTACTCTGGTTTGATCCTAAGAACCAATTTTTCTTACACAAAATGTAATAAGACAAACTTACTGTGTTCTAGAATATTGTTTTCTCTTGTGTGTTAACTATTCAATATGTCATTAAAACAATCACATTGAACACCGCTTTGCACAAATATTGGTTTTAAGCTGATTGCAATGACATTAACTAAAAACAAAAAACCAATTTACCATGGACAGGAACAAATAAAACCATATTATTTAATTAAAAACTTTAATGAGTTTTAAATTATGTAAAAAATCTTTCATTTCAACAATACAAAATTAAAAGATACCTAATAGTAATTGTAAGTAAAAAAATGATTAATTAATTAACAAAGTAAAAATCATCTTTTTCAACAATAGGCTTACATAAGTAAAAGATATAACAGTAATAGTACAATATTGATTACTTAACACTATTTTTGACTACAACAGTCTTGTTCTGACTTAATACATTTTGGCAGGACATTCTGATGTAGTAGAATCCCTATCGCAACACTATCAGAAGAAACATGTTTTGACCAGCGACCAAGAAATAAAATAGACTGACAGTGTAGCCCGCAAATTGAAGCCTCCAGCTTTGGCAGGGTGAACAACCAAGCGAGCTGAGAATGGTCACTTTTTAAGCCAAGACCCTGATCAAAATTGTTTTAATTTACTTTTAATGGCAATATGTGGGGAACATTTTTCCCTTCTACGCTGTATGAGATCATCCAAAATAGGGACAAATGTAGGTAATCTACTGCAGAAAATAAAATATTCGTCAATATTTCTGACAAATACACAGTTGATATCTGATTTGATATATTTACATAAATCAACATTACAAGTACCCATAGAAAGCTATTTCATCTAAATAGAACATTTCAATAGCAAACTTTTCGCTTGCTACAACTTTTCAAGGCACAAATACTAGTGTTAAAACTGGAGTAACAGAATTAAATATGAACTTGTATTAAACCCTTTGAGCTTTTAAGGGTCACAAAACATCATTTATTAGATTTTTTAAGGAAAGCCAAATCGCTGGTTAGGAATTATTTTGAATGAGGTTAGAGTACAGCTAACTCATTTAGAGCCTGTTCCCGCCCGAAGCCGAGGTATGTCCGCTTCTGCGATTTATAGTCCTATCACTAATTCAATGCTACCTATTCGTAATTGTGTGTCTTATTTTTGTTTGTTTATGTGTCGTTGATGAAGCTACAGCAAACAGTTAACAGTTATCTTGGGGACTAGAGGTACTTGATAATGGCATACCAGCCGAAAGATATGTCACATAAGATTGACAGCCTGAAACTTCAGACGACTTAGGTACCACAATAGTTTCTTAAAGTGTCACAACAGTTTCGGTTCTGGCTTCTCTTTTATTTGCCCGTTCACATAGGCCTCTGCGTGGAAGTGAGCTGGTACACGAAGCCTGTCGCAGATCTGATTGACCCACCGACTCACCTACATCTGTAGTTAGTGTGGCTTCTACCGCACTTTAAAAAAAACAAAAAACTTTGGACCTTGAAGTGTCCATAATGGGGAAATATCATAAACGGTATAATCAAATCATTTAAAAAAACCCTAGAGCTCAAAGGGTGAAGTAAATATGTAGTTATGAATAATAAAAAACTACTGATATTGAAAAAAAATTAATATACAGTATAACATTTTTAGGGAACTATTTACCATTTGACACTTTGTCTAACACCTAAAAAGTAAAATAAAACTATCAGCTTCACAAAACATACATTATACTGTAGTTGCAAAGAGACTATGAAGAACCAAAGGGTTGGGCTTGTGTCCAAAGGGGTATTGTTCACCGGGTAGTAGCCGGTCCTTAATTACTGCTGCTTAACTTGAGTTCACATTTACTGCAAATATGTAAACATTGATCAATTTGTAAGAAATTTAGTATCATAACAAGAATTTTTTGTTCACAATATCCCATTTTCTGATTTGTATTTATAATATTGATGAAAATTACTTGTATTTACTCGGCTTCTTAGTCCCCTTTAGAGTTAACTCAGTTGAGTGACAGTGGGAAAGGACCGATCGCAGCACCAGTGAAGAAGGCTTAGGATACGGACCAAACTCCTGTTTTAGCATAGCCTGTCCGCAACGATGGAAAATGATGTAATTACCAAGCACATTAATTTGTAATTAATGACATGTTTCTCAATACATTATCACAAACAGGTTGAAGTTATTTAAACACTTAAGCCTGGTTTACACGGGTAGAGTTTCTAGTCGAGTAACTCTACTCATGTTAACATTCAATAGCTCCTGCTAGTAGGTGGTAGAGTATCAGTATAGTTACTAGCATGTGGGAAAGTAGCTCTACTCCCCCCCCCCCCCCCCCCACTGACAAAATTGTCACTCTCCTGTACACTTGTGTAAACGTGATCCAGAAGAGTTTCTAGTAGAGTGACACTGTCTTGTGACTGGTTTTTCACACTCATTTTGGAAATGAAGACACAATCATAAACAATCATCAGTAGAGCTTGCTTGACATCGGTAGAATGGACAAGAAATTAGCTCTACGAGTAACTGTACACGTGTAAACCAGGCTTTAACAGTCATCTCTGTACAATAATTAGGAATAGAGAGACTCCCTAGCAACACTTAACATTAAAACTATATTTAGGAAAATGACAATACATGGACCCGTATATATTAGGATTGCTTTCTGAGCAGTGAGAGCCAGTTGCGATAAGGTGATCACATTTAATGATTTGTTTATGATATTTAATCAAATTCTATAGATCAAATAAAACTATTTTATTGATTGAAATTATGAGTTTATCGACGATGACAAGTTTACTTGCACTGTATAAAGTCTATGGAAACCATGTATTTCTAATAGCCTATTTAGATAAACATTGATTTGCCAACATGCTAATAAGTTAAAACCAGGTAATTTGATTTTAATTATTTGTTTTTAACAATAGTATTTGATTTTGTAACCATCGTGGCAAACTATATGTCATGATTCAATTGATGAATAATTGAAAATTTTTAGTGTGATTAAATTGAATGGACATTATACAATTGATATTTGTTTCTTCACAAACCTTCCCACTATTCATCAAAATAACATTGGTATGTTTGGCTTAAATATTTTCAGTAGATATTGTGTGATGATATGACAAAGTTTTCATTGGAGCCAATCCCACAGAGATTATGCTTTGATCCACTCAATAATAAATATATTGACAGTAAGTTAGTAAAAAATATCTTACTAGTGTGGAAAATAATACTATACATTTACATAGTAAAACAAATGAAAATGACTATAAACTAAGATAATAGAAAAAAATATTGTAAATCGTATAAGAAAACAAATAAAAATACTATCAAGTAAAATTATAGAAATACTTAACAATAATCCATAAGAAAACTTATGACTAAAGGACTATAATATAAGGTAACACAAGAAAAACACTATAAAATAATATAGGAAAAGTAGCTGGTTTCTGAGCTCTATGTAGATTTTCACAGAATGGGACCGGTAAAGTCAGCTGGAGTCCACAGAAGCTGCACAATAAAATGTTTTATAATAGTGAACAATATTTTAAACACTGTTGTGATTTTGTTCGTATGGGTTGTGTTTTACTTGCCCTTTACATTTGTTGCCGATAGTGTGGCAAAAAGAATCGTACGCAACTTATCCCAGAATTTGTTTACTGTTTATGGTAGCTTTCGCTTACTTGCATGTTGCCTCGCACGGGAACTATCATGCTTGTACTGTAAACATCTACTTCTCGGCCTTGTGGCGCAATATACTATTATTTACTGTGATAAATATTGATGTTTACATGTTTTAAATGATTTATTACTTTACCAGCTGAAGAATAATTTTGTATAGGCTACCTCAAATTTATAATAAAAGGTAATTTTTTAATGAGACTCTACTTTTGAAAAATTATACGGGCCATTTTATTTCATTGTTTTAGCAATGTGCTCTAAAAAATTTTCACATTCATAAATCTTGTGAAATTCTTTCCTCTAATTTCCAGATAAAATAAAGTAAATGGTAGTAAATATTTGGTATAGAAGAATATACAAATGATTTGAATCTAAAGGTAAAAATCTTTTTCATCTTAATCAATACTGTAAAATACTTTACCCATAACCGTATTTTAAACTAGCCTTTTCAATTCAATTTTTTGAACCAAAAAGATTCACTTTTCCAGATGTTTTACTTACTTTACAGCACTGGTGTGGTAAAGTAATAAACCGATGGGGTTCAAGAATTGAGAGAAAAAAAATAAAATTTTCAACTGTTAACACCAACCTATCAGCTAGATTGTTTAGCAACCAATTCAATTGTTGTTTTTGTCTTAGTCATAACATCCTAATTTAACTGCAGAGCAGTGACGGCAAAAGATTTCATTAATTTTAAATAATATGTGTGCAAAACTATATATATATTGATTATCCTTCACTGATAATAATAATAATTTAAGATATAACGGTACTTACACTTTGTTTGTTTTGATGTTGTAAATAAACGGTAATAACCATTGGCATTATTTTAGAGTTAATTATGTTAACTGTTATATTTTAAAGAGTGATTGCTACTCACTTGGTGCATTCTTGCTGTTAGGCCTACTTTAACAGGAAATTAACTGTATGAAACTTATTATAAAAAAAAAGTTGACGATGTCTATTGTAATACTTGTATTGCTTAATGACAAATAAAGATCTTGAATCTTGAATCTTGAAACTGTTTCAATACATTCTGAATTGCTAAAAAAATATATAATATTTGCCTACTTTTACTTGAAACTGTACTTAGTTCTTACTAAGTATCTGAAAATATGTATAATGTTTGTATTTATACTGCTAGCAGTATCCATTCCCTGAAAATTAGCATAAAGAGTATTGGTAATGAATATTTACACGCACATTTAAAAGCCTTGGCAAAGTAATGTTAGCAACTCACAAAAATTTTTAATGGCTTGTGCCATAAATTTATAGTAGTGACTTAAAGACTATTTTTAGACGATCGTTGAACAAACTACTATTCCTCTAATTTCCAGAAAAAATATGTAATAGAAAAAGAACATACCATTTATGTGGAGAAGTATTTACTCGTCCGAACTACTCTCAAAACTTAGGAGGAGGTTCCGTGGTTTCATCCTCTTTTGGCTCCTAAAACAAGCAAAACATGTTTTAATTAGTTGATCAATCAAATAACTTAAGTCAAGTTACAAAGTATCGCGTAGATTAAGAGCATCATTTAGATAATGAAACAAAGTTTGCCACTTTTATAAAAACGAGCCTAGGTACAATATTTATTTAACGATTGACCCTGGAATATTTTTTTATTTTTCTCTCATTTCATTAGGTTAAGTCTTTTAAAGTCTTTAATCATATATGTATTTCATCCATCACGATATTTGATATTTAAAAAAACTAAAAGCAAAAACAGCAAAATCTGTGTCCCCCCGCCTCTATAGTAATGTCAAAAGAAAAGATGCAAAACAGGTGGTGTATGCAATTTATAAACTCAATAATGTCAAGAATGAATAATATCAATGATGTCGTTAACTTCCACCCAAGCCGGACATCGTTTATTTAAGTTGGGCTCTCCACACCAGCTAAGCCACACATTAATAAGCTTAATATAATATGGATTGAACATATGCAGGAGTCAAACCCACGCATATAGAAAGACCTCAATGCTTCACTTGTCAATGCAACATCTTAGCCAACTTCCATGACTACCATGCCACTGTCGGCCGAACGTGACAAGTGCAGCCATAAACACACTAGCCCTTGCAGGTTAGATTCAACAAACTAATGCCCCGAGCTGTGGTTAGGATTATGTTTCAAAGTATAAACTATAAACTTTTAATTGTTAACTTTACTTACGTTAACTTCTTAAAGACCGAGTAATGATATTTCCATATACATGCCTGGGCTGTGTTTTTTAAAAGATTTTGGGATTATTAGATGTTTAGTAGAAAAACATATTATTATTTTATATACAATTTGAGTTATGGTATTTTGTAATTATTATTTTTTTAAAAATTATATAATCATATAATTTTTGGTCTTTTTTTTTGACCGGACCATGGTCGCATATACGCGACTGTGGCCCGGCGGCGGAACTAGGCCTACGTCGCGTATTCGCAACCGTGGACTTTAAGAGGTTAACAATTTATTGCAATGAACTTTACTTTTTCATAATTATTAATTTAACACAATTGAGGTATAATAATTAAATTACTTTTTATTAATTTTGATTTAAAAAGATTGTAGATCACTTTTAACCTTGAATTTGCCTGTCCAAATAGGCCTCGGTCCCATGGGTG
Organism: Macrosteles quadrilineatus; assembly: GCF_028750875.1. Classification (NCBI taxonomy): domain Eukaryota; kingdom Metazoa; phylum Arthropoda; class Insecta; order Hemiptera; family Cicadellidae; genus Macrosteles; species Macrosteles quadrilineatus. The sequence continues at coordinate 54,525,408 of NW_026542600.1, forward strand.
AAACGTATTCAGCAAAGAGCTGAGCTACCGCACAAGAGTGATCTGTACTGATGAGATTTAGTAATGGGCACCAGGATCCGAACCCACGACATCACTGTTATAATTTTGAAATCTGTCCTGTTACCGACTGAGCCACTGACTCACTAACTAGGTTCTTTATACTAATTAGTGGTGAATTCAACCCAATACCCTTAATTCTTACAACATGAACATAGCCAATACCGACAATTATAAAGGACTAATGTAAAACGAACAGATTAACTAAAATAAAGTTGATCGAGGTTTATCTATTGAACATAGTTCTGAAGTAGGCCAACTGAGAAAGATTTCAAACAAGCCTAGTATGGGTTAATTTTAGGGATGGACGAGATTGGATTTTTAGTTCGAGACGAGACGAGACGAGATTTTTTATTTCTCATAAAATTTCGAGACGAGATCGAGACGAGATTTCTCTTCTCATACACAACGGGAAATGCACGTTCGAAATTTTTACCTGATTTTGTAACATTGTTAGATGACTGTTTAAATACTAAAATAATGATAATAGGCAAGAATATTTACAATCTTTCATTAAATAACATCAGCATAACATTTTTTTATTAATCACGCCTAACTTATTAAAAATGCCTACGATTAGGAAACATGGTGATATCAGTTAGGATAGAGTTCAACTTGTCCTAAAATAAAATAAATCATAAAATAAAAGCAATATTAATTTTTATAAAATAGTTACTTGTTTTGACTTTTTTTATAGTAATAAAACATTCCTCACACTGCTTACACTTAACAAAACTTCTCAAATGTTATTAAAGTAATATTATTAAAATAATGAAAGTAATATTTACATTAAAAGAATTAAAGTAATATTTACATTAAAAGAATTAATTAAATAAGAACGCCTTCGAAAAGGAAACGCAACTACAACACGCTCCTGTATTGCGGGTATTGCATTGACTTTCTGGAGGCGTTTTTAATTTTTTTTTTTTTTTTTTTTTTTTAATTCTCGTCTCGATAAAAATCTCGGAAAAAAAGTTATCTCGTCTCGGGTAACGAGATAGAAAATTTCCCGAAAATTTCCCGAAATTTCGAGACTTGACCATCCCTAGTTAATTTTGTGAACTCTACATGTAATTTTTTTTCATCTAGTACTAATCAGTTATACAAATAACATTATTGGCCTACAGCTTTTCCTTTAAACAAAACAAAGTTGGTTGTAGGTCAATTTTAAACTAAAAAGAGAATATACTTACTTGGTCTTCAGATACGATCTCTTTGCTTCCTCACTGAAAAATAGTTATAAAAAATGATTAGGATTGAGTGGAAAGGGCTTATTGCCTGAGAATTAAGGATACAAAGGATAGGATACGCAGGCTTACCTTTATAAATGTAGGCATCCCACTTCACTACAGTAAGACAGAAGAAAACACAAAATAAATACTGAATATTTTGAGGCCACTGGCCCCTTTCTCAACATTGAGAAACATTAGATACTTGAAGTCTTTCACTGGTAAAGGAAGCAATGTTGCCAACACACTATGAATTTACAAATGAATATTTACAAGTTAATTGAGTCATTGATTATTATTTACACTTAGCCTAAGCATGGTGTCTACTAAACCTGGTTTGAAAAATTCAAGGAGTTTTCCAGGAGAATTCAAGACAAATTCCTGAATTTTAAGAGCTACTATCGGAACCCGTTCAACTAATCGCAACCCGCTAATAATAATTTATTATTACTATTAATGATTATTTTAATTTAAAACAAAACTTTTACAAAGAAAAATATTTTATACAACATAATATAACAGTATAACTAGTAGGTAAGGCGACACCAGCTATCATCTCCCGCGATTGCGGCAATAACCGTGAGCATATCCTGCGGTTTCGGCAACACCGATAATCGTCTCCCGCGATCGCGGCAATACCCGTGAGCATATCCTGCGGTTTCGGCAACACCGATAATCGTCTCCCGCGATCGCGGTTATACCCGTGAGCATATCCTGCGGTTTCGGCGACAACGGTAATCGTCTCCCGCGACCGCGGCAATACCCGTGAGCATATCCTGCGGTTTCGGCAACACCGATAATCTTCTCCCGCGATCGCGGTTATACCCGTGAGCATATCCTGCGGTTTCGGCGACAACGGTAATCGTCTCCCGCGATCGCGGCAATACCCGTGAGCATATCCTGCGGTTTCGGCAACACCGATAATCGTCTCCCGCGATCGCGGTTATACCCGTGAGCATATCCTGCGGTTTCGGCAACACCGATAACCGTCTCCCGCGATCGCGGCAATACCCGTGAGCATATCCTGCGGTTTCGGCAACACCGATAATCTTCTCCCGCGATCGCGGCAATACCCGTGAGTATATCCTGCGGTTTCGGCAACACCGATAATCGTCTCCCGCGATCGCGGCAACACCCGTGAGCATATCCTGCGGTTTCGGCAACACCGATAATCGTCTCCCGAGATCGCGGCAATACTCGTGAGCATATACTGCGGTTTCGGCGACACCGATAATCGTCTCCCGCGATCGCGGCAATACCCGTGAGTATATCCTGCGGTTTCGGCAACACCGATAATCGTCTCCCGAGATCGCGGCAATACCCGTGAGCATATCCTGCGGTTTCGGCAACACCGATAATCGTCCCCCACGATCGCGGCAACACCCGTGAGCATATCCTGCGGTTTCGGCAACACCGATAATCGTCTCCCGCGATCGCGGCAACACCCGTGAGCATATCCTGCGGTTTCGGCAACACCGATAATCGTCTCCCGAGATCGCCGCAATACCCGTGAGCATATCCTGCGGTTTCGGCGACACCGATAATCGTCTCCCGCGATCGCGGCAATACCCGTGAGCATATCCTGCGGTTTCGGCAACACCGATAATCGTCTCCCGAGATCGCCGCAATACCCGTGAGCATATCCTGCGGTTTCGGCGACACCGATAATCGTCTCCCGCGATCGCGGCAATACCCGTGAGTATATCCTGCGGTTTCGGCAACACCGATAATCGTCTCCCGCGATCGCGGCAAAACCCGTGAGCATATCTTGCGGTTTCGGTGACACCGCAATCGTCTCCCGCGATTTCGGCAACAAAAGCGGTAGTGTTTGGTTAGCCGACGATTCCGATGACCGGGCTGTGGATTCCCGGAGGTTTGGGTGGATTCCTGGAGTTTTCCAGGACATTTCAAGGTAAGATAAAATTCCCGGAGTTCTCCCGGTTTTCCCGAATTTCCCGGAGAGTAGACACCATGCTAAGCCTGCTTTTTGATGTGGAAAGGGAAAAGAAAAATGTTATGCCTATCTGAGATTGTGGTTTGGGGGCTCCCTGGATTTTGTAAACCATTGATAAGAAAGTTCCCATCTCCTTAGTTGTGATGGGTTACCGGTGGGAGGGAAAGATCTTATTATTTTGGAATTAAAACAGCTGTTTTAAATCTGCAACTTCTCTCGAATAATTAAAAAAAAAAACGGTTATTCAAGTTTTTATGTTACAAATGTAGTATAGTATTTGATGATAAGGCCCTAATAAAAAAGATACATTATAAGTGTTAAACAACGAACCAAATAAATAGATAATAACCTTAAGCGCACAGGGCTTATTCCAAAAGCCAATAGTGATTTGGAGGGGCAGTAGGTGTCGCAGGATCGAACCAGTTGTCTAGATGATAGTCCAGGTTGGTCCAGCTCAGAGTGGGAGGTTGGTGAAAGGGTCAAGTTTGATGAAGATGGTGCATCAATGTTCGGTGTGGAATTGTTACCATCACCTTCGCTGGTAGACCTAGGTACAAAGTAGGAAATTACATTTAAAAACACATTTTTGACTACTTGCCAATGAAATTATATTATAGCAACTAAGGAACTGTGAGGATCTTTTATTTAAATTCCAATGATCAAGGACAGCTGGGCCCGGTTTCGAACCACCAAAAAGCTACTGACTTTCCTCAGGATCAAACCTTTTGACCATCAAAGCTCTATAATCATTCAGATACCGGTACCCAGTTCTATTATTGCATTAGACTTATTTTTTTACTACTTACAAATACAACAAGAAATCTCATTATAATTTTCAAATGAAACAATCAGCAGGTTGTAAGGGTTTTCACTTTAGGGCTGATTTTTTTCTCCTTAGTGGTGAGCAGTGTATGCTGAACCAAAGGGTTGGGTCCGTGTCCTAAGCTGGGGATTAATCACCGACCGGTCCTTGATCATTACCGCTTGGCTGAGTTCACATTAAAAGAGACTGGGTGAGCCCAATAACGACCAATTTTCTGTAATATTAAAATACAAAAAAAGGCAAAGCAATACTGAGGTGAATATAAAAATCCCTGTGATTTTGATAACAAATTTCATGCAAATTGGTTAACAGTGTTCAAAACGGTCAAATCCGTAAATGTGAATAAAATGTGTAAATGTAAATGTTTTTCATGAAATTGGTTATGAAATCAGGAGACACCAAAATAGGACTATCACAGGGTAATTTGTTTTATATGTAATAAAAAAAAAGTACTTGTTGCTATTTGGCATCTTAGCCTTCTGAAGTGTGAACTTAGTCAAGCATAAATAAAGGACTAGCCGCTGTATCAGTGCACAATACCTGGCTTAGGCCGCAGACCCAACCCTCTGGTTCAGCATAGGCTGTACATCACTATAGAAAAAATATCAGTCCTAAAGTGAAATCTTTTAGGACCTGCTGATTGTTATTTGAAAAATAAATCAGTTATTTTTCTTGTTCAATTTGTAAGCAGTCAAAAAATGCCTGATGCAATAATAGAACTACTGTCGGTGCAAAAATTATGTAGACTCGAGTTTACGATATCACACCTCCGGACGGCTTGTTCAATTTTGACGAGACCTATCAAATTAAAGGAAATATTGTCAAATTTTATATTCCAGCGATTTTTGACATTTAACATCACTTTATCTAATTTTTATAGCGAAAAAGTGGAAAAAATCGGGGTTTTTTCACCATTGTCGATGCAATCTCAACTTCAGACAATTATTACCAAAAAACTATTTACCGTATGAGCTTCAAATTTTAATGGTATATATAAGGGTTATTTATAAACATTTTTGTAAAGTTTCATAATTTTTACATAATTATTATTCATGTTCTTGTAAATTTTGTAAACCCTTGTTAACTTTGTCAACTTAGGTCGAAAATTCCCGTTCAAAGCACCGTTGTAACTATTAATTGTTCGTATGAACAAAAAATATAGTTTGTAAATAATAAAAATTAATAGTGTTCTATAATGGGTTTACATTTGTTAACCGTTTTTAGTCCAGCGCGCGGGGATTGATTTGTCTGAACTTGTCTGCGGAAGGCTCGCTTTCTCCCTGGCGAGGAATGCGGTGTTGCCAGTTTGGTCATAACTCATGCCACCCTTCTTGTAAATATGAGTAAGCATACGACACCACAACAAACTATTGTTATTTAGTTATTTAGTCATTCCAGTTTCGAACTGCGAGTTGTACACGTCCTTGAAAATGCCTCCACGTCGAAAGTTTTCTGAGTGCGAAATTCAAATGATCGTTAGTGCGATATGTTTTTTTTCGGTCAGAAAAGGAACGGAGTGGGGACAAGCGTTACCCGGTGTATGCTAATGTGGCAAATTGCTTAGGAATTGGTTTAAGTACTGTTAAACAAAACGCTTCGGAATATGAAGAAAATGTGTCAGAAAATACTCCACCATCAAAGAAGAAACGTGTTTCAGCAGGCGAGGCAGGACGCCCGAAAATTGAAATCGACCAGTTTACGCAGGGTCTCATCCGCAGGTACTTAATTATTTATAATTAATACTGTTTCTATGAAAAATTATGAAGCTGCTTGGTCTAATCAATAACACAATTTACCCAAACAAAGCTATGCGTGTGTATTAATTATTTATTTATTTTTCTTGCGGGACTTCTTCAATGATAGCCTTTACCAAATTATTTTTTTACAAAATTGTATGCTAAATGCAAGTAGGCAGGTTATTAGGAACATTATTACATGGAAAAATAGATTTCATTATAACTTATACAACACTCCGCTTTGAAAGCTTTTCAACATTGCCTACAAATAGAAAATGTTTGCAATAATTTAACTACAAAATGGGATTCGTCACTATAGTTAAAATATAAAGTAACTCTGTAATTATTATATTACAACCACCATTTCTAAACAATACTTATTTATTTCGCAGGTATATGCACGAGTTTTATATTAACAAGCTTTATCCAACAATTGCAAAACTCCACCAAAAGATTGAAGAAAGTTTGCCTGATTTTCCCACTATGTCAAAATCAACATTACGTAATATTGTTAAGAACATTGGATTTAGATTTAAAAAATTAAACAAGAAACCTGTATTGATGGAATCCACAACTGTAGCTGCAACACGACATGCATATTTGAGAAAAGTTCGTAAACTTCAAAGTGAAGGGTATTCGATTTTTTATACTGACGAAGCGGTCAGAACCACACAGTTCGATATGCCTGGCAAGAAAATGTTATGAATGCGCTGAATCAAAATTACACCAATTATGATGAATACCGTAGGACTCTTCAAGAAGTAGGTGGGTGGAGAGGAGGATTCAAAACTCCTTCTGGTGCGGGGAAGAGAGTGATTATTCTTCATATAGGAAATGAAGATGGATTTTTAAATGGGGGCGAGCTTTGTTTTGTTGGGAAGAAGGGGACTTCAGACTACCACAATGAAATGAATTCAGAGCACTATCAGGAATGGTTTAAGCGAATTTTGGAAATAATCCCTGAAAAGTCGGCAATAGTTATTGATCAGGCTCCATATCATGCCATGGTCGACCCAAAAACAAAAAATCCTACTATGAAGTGGTTAAAGAAGGACATTATAGAGTGGATGAAGCGAAATAATACAGGATTACCAACTGATGCTTCAAGTTTTGAGGAATTAACGAAACAAGTACTACTACATCATGCGAGACCTTTCTTCCAGGTACCACAGAAAATATTGGAGCAACTAGTCACAAGTAAACGTCCTGATGTGAAACTAATCTGGTTACCAGTAGCTCATTGCGAGTTAAACGCCATTGAACTCATATGGGCGTATGTGAAAAACAACATTGCCAAAATCAATAGGAGAAATGCTGATGAAAAAGGAAATAGCATCGAGGTCACAAGGGATTTATGTAAAGAAGTTTTAAGTACAGTATCCTGGGGTTTGTGGAAGAAATGCATAGATCATGCGAAAAAAATTGAAGATGGTTTTTGGGAAAAAGATCACCTCTTTGACGAGTTACCAATTGTAGAACCAGTGATTGCTAATCTGCAGGATGACTCATCTGACAGTGATTCAGAATTGAATATTGATGACGGAATATCTGATGTGGAGGATTAACAACTAAGGGAAAAACATAAATCTGTATATATTTATATAAAATAGTAAAACACCAAAAAAATTAAAAAGCTAAAAAGTAAAAAAAAAAACATTTTTAAAGCTGCCATTGGAGGTCCAAAGCCCTCATGAGAAAAGCTGATGGGAAATGTTTGAATATTTTTGAGCGAGGATCTGTGTTTAAATGCACAAACTGGCAACACCGCATTCCTCGCCACGGAGAAAGCGAGCCTTCCGCAGACAAGTTCAGACAAATCAATCCCCGCGCGCGGGACTAAAAACGGTTAACAAATGTAAACCCATTATAGAACACTATTAATTTTTATTATTTACAAACTATATTTTTTGTTCATACGAACAATTAATAGTTACAACGGTGCTTTGAACGGGAATTTTCGACCTAAGTTGACAAAGTTAACAAGGGTTTACAAAATTTACAAGAACATGAATAATAATTATGTAAAAATTATGAAACTTTACAAAAATGTTTATAAATAACCCTTATATATACCATTAAAATTTGAAGCTCATACGGTAAATAGTTTTTTGGTAATAATTGTCTGAAGTTGAGATTGCATCGACAATGGTGAAAAAACCCCGATTTTTTCCACTTTTTCTCTATAAAAATTAGATAAAGTGATGTTAAATGTCAAAAATCGCTGGAATATAAAATTTGACAATATTTGCTTTAATTTGATAGGTCTCTTGTCAAAATTGAACAAGCCGTTCCGGAGGTGTGATATCGTAAACTCGAGTCTACATAATTTTTGCACCGACAGTAGGTATCAATTCAAATCTGACAGTCAAATGATCACCGATTTGATCCAGAGGAAAGTCAATATCTTTTTGGTGGTTCGAAACAGGGCCCAGCTGTCATTGATTATTGGGGGTTTAAAAAAGATCCTGATCTGAGAAACAGCTGATCTTAATGTCTAACATAGCTACATAGTCATCTCAATCCATTCTGTACTCACCCTTAATATCACAAGTAGCAATGGAAATAATTAATGAGCTATTAAACTATTGTTAACTAATTTATTTATCAAAATACCCCCGCCGCAGCAAACCTGACGCCTAAGCGAATTTCCATTTGGCTGAATTGATTTTCAATTGATCTATTTAAATAACATTAGGTTTAACGAGTACCTAGGTTTGCTGCTACAAGGAAACTAATAAAGTGTGTGTTTTAAGTAAAACAATTATTGCTTAGTATAAAATGAATATATTTGCCAAGTTTGATCAAAAGATATCCATAAACAAGCAAACTACAACATTTTACAATATTCTCCATAAGAATAACATGGGAATTTTAAATTTACCATTTTTTTAGTTTTCTCCGTAACCAATAACCGTACAAAAACACTTTGATATACTGAATTGTTTGTTTTTTTAATCTCTTTAAGAAGGTTTAGAGAAAAATTGGGAAATTTTGTGTTTTGAGGGTCAAAAGTGAGAAAAACCAATTTTTACCCCATAAAACCCCCCATAAAACCCTGTTCCCATGGTCCGATCATGCTGGATCGCGAACTCATTCAAGTTTATCCCGCCTTACACCTTCAAACCAAATTTCATCAAAATTGGATAAAAATTACTCAAGTTATCGTGTTCACGGACACATATATATATATATATATATATATATATATATATATATATATACATATATAAAAATTTGAACGAGTGGTGTTTTTGGCCTCTGGGGACATCAAAATGAAAAAGTAAATCGGTCCCGGGCCTAAGTCTTACCATGAGACCTACGGTAATAGCTACTTCCCTATAGGGAAATTCGCTAAAACCACACCACTAGCATTACAAACTATTGTTACTTTTTCAGCACTAGCAAACAGCTGTGACTGTTTAACTTACAATTTAAGTTTTGCTTGGTAATAAAGAAAATTAATGTATAGGGAATGTACAGTCGAACCTCTATGGAACGAAGTTCAAGGTGTAGGGGAAACACTTTTAATAAGGAGGTTTGTTTTATCAAGGTACTGCCGTTATTCGTCTTACAGAAATTTCTCCTCGCTGCCAAACAATAAATGAGGAATGAAGGGGATGGGCGTGGGTTTCATGTTGAGAAAAGCTTCTGTTTGTTTTGTTTGTATGTACTATGGAGGTTAAGATCATGAGAAATTCATTTTATAGAGGTCGCATTCGTCTTGTAGAGGTTTTGGGCTAAGAATATTCGTTGTTAATCAGTCCTAACCCATGTCACAAACAATTCATTTTCTGGAGGTTTTTAAGTTAATTACTATGTTGTATAGAGGTGTTTGTAGCATTGACCTTTATGAAAGTTTCAAGGGGATTTAAAAAGATCGTCTTATCAACGAATTTGTTTTACCAAGGTTTGTATGTGGAATTTTGATAAACTTGAATAAATTGGCTAAGGTAAATATTGGAATTGTACACGCAAAACAAAATGTGTTCTAATAATGACTAAGATTAGCTAAGACTAAAAATGGTTTTACTGGTGAAAAAGGAATAGGAAACCTGATATGGATTGTCTGAAAATAATGTGTTCTATACTACATTTCACATTTTGGTGAATTAGTCAAATTTGGCGATATATTTTCAAAGGAGTGGCAAGACATTTTTGCTGTTATTCTATCTTTGACATGATATTGTTGTTTATAAAAAAATATTTATGATTAATAAATAAAGATAGCCTAGTTATAAACATAAGATAAAACACTCACATAGACACGTTTGTGCTAGAAATCCTCTCTTGGTCTGGAGTGGATTCTGAAAAAATACAAGTGCTTTTGAGCTATTTTAAAATTCACAATTATCACTAGGATTTTAACCGTCCCAACATTATCATTTGGTGCACTAGTCACCATTATACAGGGTGACAATTAAGTCTAAGGACGACTTTATAACTGTAAAACAAAAAGAGATATAAAAAAAAAAATTGGCATATTATCATTACTGGTAATAGTAAGATCGGTTGTCACTATTTGTGTAACATGGTGTTCCTGAACAACTATTTGTGTGATTAATTTTCCTGAACAACTATATGTGTAATGTAGTGTTCCTGATCAACTATTTGTGTAACGTAGTTATCCTGAACAACTATTTGTGTAATTGATTTTATTGAACCAACTATATGTGTAACATAGTGTTCCTGGACAACTATTTGTGTAATTAATTTTCCTGAACAACAATATGTGTAATGTAGTGTTCCTGAACAACTATTTGTGAGGAGTCCGTGGTAGAGCTAGATGGGAGAAGCCCTGAACTAAACAGTGAACGACCCCGGCTGAAAGTTGAAGGAATGGGTGATTTTTTGTGAGTGGCACCCCAAAACTGTCAAAGCTTTTTAGACCTTTTTTCAATATCAGACTACTTGTTTTTCAAAATGGTTTTTTATAATTTAATTCAAATGTCTAGTTTGATAATGTTGACTATTTCCCTTTAGACCTGAAGAGAGATAAATTTGAGGTGTTGTAACTTTTACTAAGGCAAGTCAGGACATTCCTCAAATGTTCTTACCTGACAAATCTTGGTAGCCATAACTTGTGCGGCCCCGTTTCCGCTTGACTCTAAGTGGTCGTCTGCATGCCCATCGATCAGCAATGGTGACAGTTGAATCAGGACTGTCAGAGCTGGAATTGATTTCTACCACATCGACTTTATTTGACTCGGTCTGCACCTTTAAATGAGTACAAATATTATATTAACTGATGTAGCGACCTCACAAAAGTGATGTTTCTTTATCAATTAGTCATGAGAGTAATGAAAGCTTTTGATATCCCAACATAATTTTTTGTCCAAAGGTTTTATCTGAGAATATGAGTTGGCAGAAGTGTGTACAAACATGTATAAATCCAACATTAAAAAGACAGCAAGCGTTTGAATTATTTTCAAACTATAGAAAACACTGATTGTTACCAATTTTGCAACAAGTATATTTTAAAGAAGGTTTAGAGGACAATTAACTTGAGCTCTGATATGAATACTGTAGTACAGACTAATAGATATGATATTTAACAAAAACTAAGAATAATTTACTAAGTTACTGTTTTTTAAGACCTCAAGGATTATTCATTTTATTGAGTAAAGAAACTTGCTAAATGTAAAAAAATTACATAGCTAAGGGTACACTAAAGTCTTACTTAATTTTAACCACAGTTCGGGTTATGAAATTGTTCATTAGGATTAACTAAGAATGTATTGTTTGTAGTTGGAAATGGCCATTCTCCTACAAGCATTCCTAGGAGCCCTAGGTAGGTTTTATATGACAATAACAATATTATAGAGCCCGGATCACGAGAATTGGGTCTACTGTACTGTGTTGAGGGTGTACAATGCTGTTGGCAAGTGGTTTTGGTCTGGATTGTACCTCTATTCTTCTCATTATACCAAAAGCTGATTACTGAATTCTTATGTTCTCAAAATATATTACTACGGTGTGTAATCGACAGTGTTCAGTATGAAACATGCAGCTTTCCAATTGCTTTTACAGGGTAAAACCAAAACCAAAGTTTTGCACTGATGAATGTAGCTAATTGAGTTCTTAAAACATAAGCGGGTATGATTCCTGTGCAAGTGCAAACCATATTGAGCTTACTAATGGGTGGCTTAGCTAGTGGGAGGGCCCACCTTAACACTTTTACTGAAACCCCAGTCTGACAGTTCCACGGGAATTTTTACAAACGCATGTTGGCAACACTGTTTTCCCCCCAAATACCTTCCACCCTTTTCCTCCCCTACCTGTTGATATATTGTTTTTCATTTTGCGTGGGTGTCGTGACCTTGACAGGTTGTCTGTTCATAACATGCCCATCTCACGAGCGTTAGTGTATTTTAACGGGGTCTTACAGGCCCAAGGTTTCGGTTTGTGTGTTAAATAAATGGTGTCAGGTTTCAGTGGGAGTTGAAGGCATTGAGTTAATACTGGGAAAAGTCTTGAAAACCAAATTAAAACCCTTCCTTCTTAAAAGTGTTTGTACTACTCTTTGGAAGAGTTTTAAATGATTAAAATAACAATAAATTGACAACCACAGCACATCAGTGCTTCCAGTGGGAGACGTTCAAGTAACATGTAACAAGTTCCACACAATATCAGTTTTGCTTCTTTTTACACTAGTATAAGAGGGGATGCTGAAATTGTTTTTTTATTCTTATTTTGGTTAAATATGGACATATGGAGTTGAAATACATATGTCATAAGATACATTAACATACCAACCATAACCTAAAAAAGGACATTAACAAATAAATCATAAAAATTCCCACATCAAAGGGAAAAAAGGTATTTCAAAACCCGTAGAAGCATTGTTTTGAACTAAAATACAGTATATTTCCCCACAACATGTGTTTTGGATAAGGGAGAAATAAATGGTAGACTTACTCTGTGAATGAGATCAACTGTTTGAGTCCCAGGCCAGCAGATTACGCTTGCGTTTGATTCAGCGTCAGACAAGACCGGACCGGACAATGTCTCTGCTCTCTATAAGAACAATAAAACATTTATCATAACAAAATCAATGTATAATAACATTAGTGTCCAATTATATCTGTACCGTACTATCTGCACTGTATCCAACATGGTGAAATATTTACTGTCAGAACCCTACAATTAAGTGAATTGTTTATATAGTCATCAGAGTTATGCTATGTTTTTATAAACCAAAACCATTTTCAAACCATATGTATGTACAATTATAATTCTATTATTAGAAATACTGTTAGTATCTGAACATTTCTTTCTCACCTAGATAGTAACGCTGACTTTTTATCAATCCTACCACATCATCGAGAAAGTCAAAATAAAATTTAAAGCTGTAATAGTTAACACGTGATATTTAATTGATATATCATTGGAATAGTTTGGTTACTTATAGCCTAACTTAAGGTACGTTTTGCTTGGAGCGACAGTCGCGGGACACTGATCTTAGGGGTTTTGCATAGTCCTGTTTTGCTTGGAGCTACTGTCGCTTGGTACTGCTCCAAGACCAGTCAGGAGCGACAGTCGCTTAGCGACAGTTACATTTCTGATTGTTTTTATAGTGTATAACATTTTGACAAGTTCAACGACCTTTTATTTGCGCCATATGGCGTCGTCGGCTACCCGGACAACGCCTGGGATTAAGTTAAATTTTAGTGGTGAGGAAAACGACAGTTTATTAAAAGTAGTGGCAAAACACCCTGCGCTTTATGATTTAAAACATATCTCCTACAAAGAATAAAGGACAACGTCTGGTTGGCAATAGCTGGTTAAGTCGGAAGATCAGGTTAGTTTAATATTATGTTATATTACAAGTTATTTTAATATAGGTATTTTTTTCATCTACAATACAATCAACAAAATATAATTTTCACTCTGTGAGGAGGTTGTTTATAACACTGATTTCCAATTCAAGTTATGCTTGTGTAATACAATTTATGGAGAAATTGAGTAATTTTATTACATTTTGGCTTGTGACATGGCAGTTTTGGAATGTTTCTCATAACAAATAACTAGGCCTATAAAGAATACTTTATTGTTAAATTTTACCTGTTTTACTAAGTGAATTTATCAAATTTATTTAGTGACTTTATACTTAGTGTGCACTTTTGAGGTTAGGTGCACTGACGGTACCACGTCTCGTGACGCCAGGAAGATGTTGTCGCTACAAGCAAAACAGTCTACCACCCCGCGACTGCCAGCGACTGTCGCTCCAAGCAAAACGTACCTTTATGGAGTAGATTTGGGATTTTTTAACAGTTTTGGTATAAATATTTCGGCCGAATGTGACCCAAATATCTATACCATAAATGTGGAAAAATATGTAATTTTGTTGAGAGGGGTTATGATCCCCTCAACTATGCTGATGTTGATGGATTTTTTTGTCTATATTAGCCAACAAGGCTGTTGGTTAAGTAAAGAATCAATTACAATTTTTTTTTTTTTTTTTAAAGAAAAGCAGAGATTCAGTTGTTTGACATGTTAAGGCATATATTTAAAATATACCGGTATCATCTTTACTTGTATGTATTTTTTCTTGATGAAAACTTTGGATAAATTTATTTTGTTAAAATAAATGTAAAAAAAACATACCTTATAAAAACAAAATGTACTGTACCTTTTCAGCCATTTGTTTTATTTCAGGGAGATCCAACAAAACTGCCGCAGATGGTCTTTGGCGATGGTCTTTGGTTATCATCTTAATCATGATGTTGATGAAAACAACAGAAAGCTCTGAAACAAATCAACATTTACTTAATTCCATGAAACAATCAAAATCCAAGCCAAAATATTATAATTTATTGAAATGTTTAGTCTGCAAGTTTATCAGTAAAGCTCTGTACTAGATATGTTTGTAGATCATTGGTAGATGTAGTGTTCCTAAAATTGTTGGAAAACTGTAAGTATCAACATTTTCTGTTTCTGCTGGGTAACCTAACTTAATAAAAAAACTTAATGTTTAAACATTCAATCAAATACACATTTAATGATGGAAAAAAATCAATTCCTTAAATAAAAACTATTTAATAAATCATTTTTTTCTACAGGAATGGCAATTATTTATCATGTTTCAATATGGGGATGGTTTGAACCTGGGTTTTGTTACAATCTAACATTGACCCTTTGTTGGAAAGCATAATTAATTGGAAGCCCAAAGAGAAAAGGCATTTGAATCTAAAAATCAATACAGCTTGGGATTGAACCAACAACCCTCAAAGATTTGATGGCAGGCATTATATCCACTCGGCAATAGACAATTATCACCTGTGACAACAATTCCAACTGTTCTCTGTGCGACAGTTTACTGTGTGTTTTCCTAGCTGACGAATGCAGCTGCCAGATTGTGAATGTCGTGTACATGTTCTAGAACCTTCATTTTTGGCAAGGGCATTTTTCTAGAACTGCAATATTCGAATGCAGAGTTGGTTAAAGCGTCAGTTTTTAATTGTATAGTTTCCACAGTTTGCCTCTTTTTAAAACGTACTTCTTGTTTCTTGAAATCTGCATTGACTCGAGGTCCCAGCACGTCAACCAAAGCTAGGCGTACTGCACAATTTTATGACCCACAACTAGTTATAGTTTGACTGTTCATATTTAGAAAAAAAATTAGTTTGATACATTGACAAGAAACCATGAGGAACGGGATGGGGTGTTAATCCAAATTGTTATGCATTTTTCCATTCTCACCTACAAATGGTGTTCTCTTAGGGGTAACTCTGTAGGATCTAAACCCGTTTTTAAATAGCAAAGGTGCATTAGATTAACAAAGCCCAGGGACGATTGCAGAGCAGATTTTAAGGCCTTGAATATCCTAAACCCTTCCATCTTTATACATTTTAAATTGCTTATTACAGTAAAGTCCCGCAAACTCGGCACTCGATAACCTGGCAGTCTGGATAACTCGGCCATCACCTGGCTCAGAAAATTAGTAATTTTTCTAGTCCGAATTAATCATGGACTCAAGCCAGCTTAAGTAAAATTATTCGCAACTGGTACTAAGGATTTGTTGTACCATATCTGATGACTTAATACTGACTTGTAATATAAATATAAATGAAAAATCCGGTTAAAAAGCTTAAAAACTGTATTTTTCTTATTTTTAACCCTTGTTCCTGATAACCCGGCATTTCACAAACTCGGCACCCTTCCAGTCCACATTACGCCGAGTTTGTAGGACTCTACTGTATATGGAAAATAGAATATAGATCAGTATAGTATCCGATCCGACATACATACTCATTACACAAGAAATAGCTATCATCTCATCTTACCACTTACAAGACTTACATTTACGCACAATAGCTACAAATATCTTAGTATACAATTTTTTAATAAACTACCCCCTTCCGCAGTAACAATTCCTATAACAAAAATTCAAAACTATCCTTGATTCATGGTTAAAATTAAAATGTTTTTACTCTGTAGATAAAAGATCCTTGGAGGTTTTAGATACCAGTATGTTTTTAAATAATTTAAGATAAAGATTCCTGTAATGTATACCATGCCTATGTTAAATATTTGTTTGTTTTGATTTAACAATAAGATGCCATTTTATATGATACCTACTGTTATATTACCTACTATATTATTTTTGACAATGTCAATTGCCTTTGCAGCTGAAAGACAATAAAGATTTTGATTTTTTGGTAAATGACAAGAAAAAATGTTTGATCAAAATTAATTGACTTAGTTTCAAATTAAACTTATTTCAGTTTTTCCTTCAGCACTTAACGTAACTGAAATAAAATCATTAAATC
Source organism: Macrosteles quadrilineatus (assembly GCF_028750875.1). NCBI lineage: Eukaryota > Metazoa > Arthropoda > Insecta > Hemiptera > Cicadellidae > Macrosteles > Macrosteles quadrilineatus. The sequence goes on from NW_026542600.1 coordinate 54,541,976, forward strand.
AAATATAATTGTTAACACAAAGTCACTGTCACAAATTAGAACCGTTAGAATTCACTACTGCATGATAAACTATAAAAAATTATCCAGAAGCACGTCTATGTTGCTGCGAGATACAGTCTCTGCCGAATTAGAAAAAGCCTGTGCCTGACTCTTCTGTATTGAGTTGGTACTGAAAAAGGGGTAGCGGAATTCTATCGACGGAAATTTACCCCATGAAAAAACGCCTACATCATTTTGACGGGCAATACACACGGTCGAGGAACAGCCTGCGACTGGAAATTTACCCCCAATAACTTATATTATTAAATAATCAACATGTAATTATTTGCTTATAAAGTGATCTGCCATACCACGGAATTTTACCCCTGGAATCCTATCCCACGAAATCTACCCCCCGTGGTCGGATACGCTACGTCTGGATCAAGATTCATTGTTGTAGTTGATTTTATTAATTGGTTTATGGAAATAAACGGCTCTTCGGTCAATCATTACCTTCTAATATCCAGTATTGGGTTAGGTTAGGTTACCAATTAATAAAATAAACTACAATAATAAATCTTGGCCGATACGTAGCGTAGCCGACCACGGGGGTAGATTTCTGGGGGTAGAAACCCAGGGTCAGATATTTCTGATTTGACCACTGGGGGTAGATTTCCGTGGGTAGATATCCGGGGGTAAAATTCTGCTGTCAGTTTTATTGGAATTTTGATTAATTACAACTGTTAAGCAAACCGTGAAATGTGACTTGATCGAAATAAATGATAATTTAATTTATCCGTCCTAAAAGTTTGCGGGCAGAAATCTAACCCCAGACCTGTGACGTCAAAATTATAGGCATTTTTTCATGGGAGTAAATTTCCGGGGGTAGAATTCCGGCGACCCCTGAAAAACACAGCTGTATTCGGCAACTTAGAAAACCTGCATTTAGTCGAACAATACTGTCAGTACTCAATAATGAGTAGTTGCAATTACTACAGCTGTTTCCTACTCATAAGTATATCATCAGGTCGCAAAAGGTCAAGTTGCGTATTACAATCTCAACTTCAGTAGATTTACACACCAACAATAGTAAATCTATGGTTGGTTTATTTAAACAATACAGAGGGTTTTTCAGAGTGTCTAGAAAAGTAAAAGAGTAGACTAGACCAGTGTTTCCCAACCTGTGGTACGAGGTTATGTTTTAAGTACAAGTATAATACATCAGAGTTTATTGGGCTGGTGCATAAGCATTAGTTCACGATCCATTGGAATCTGTATCGTCAAAATGACAATGGATGTAATTAGTACATTATTTTAACATATAGTCAAAAAATTAGTTACTGACAATATAGCTAATTACACCCAAGAGAAGGACTTCTGGAATCTAGTAATCTCAACGTGGAAAAGCAAAATATTGACTTTTTCCTTTGTGTTTTCTTTGGTGTTGCTTTTGTGAAGTGGGGTGCCTGCAATTTTTTAAGGTAAGCCTGCTTATCCTATGTCTCCTTAATTCTCAGGTAATTACCCCTTTCTAATCAAACCTGCACCCAAGTAATATAAGTGAAATTAAAAGTTAAAACTCATATGCCAGTTGCTCAGTACTTCAGTTAGGTGCAGCCTTCACCAATTGTGAAAATATCAAACTTTCAGGAAATCTCGGCCCAGATTCAAATACAGTATGATTAATACCCCTTGAATTAATCTTGGACTACATATTTTCAAATTGGATTCTAATCTTCAAGCTCAGTCTTTTCCTTTAAGTTTTTTTATTTCCACAACATATGGTTTGGATTTCTTATTCATATCAGTTAATAACATATTATAACACTGCACAGTTTCATTTTTCACTTCCTAAGTTACTTATGGTTAGAAAATCGTTTCTTAGATTTGCAGTATTCAATAAATAATAAACTTATTCCAAGTGGTACACTGAATATTTTTGTCTCGTGAAGTGGTACACTAAGACAAAAGGTTGGGGAGCCTTAGAGAAGACTGTTCCATCATGACTATAGAGCACATGCTTACCTGCAGTTTCTGCGTACGGGATTAATTCTCCACGAAGTCCTTCCCACACTGGTCCATACTTAGGGAGAGCTGTATTACTGGCCATCTCTAGAATAGAGATGCCCAGACTAAAGATGTCAGCCTTGCTAGTGAAATTTCCAATCCCACCTTGCACTAGCTCTGGAGCAACGTACTTGGCATCTCCTTCTTTGTGGATTTCATCTTCCTGTAAAATATAAATTGCTGGTTAGTCAACCTTTTAAAAATGTTCACCTGTTGGAAGAAGGCATTACATAAAATCTTAAAAGAGGCTTTTTGATTTACACTAATTTGTTAAGAAACTGAAGCTTTTGTTTAAAAACATCACTTGTGATTCTTTGCAACAAACATTTTTAACTTTTTGTGAGATGAAAGATTACTGAAAAATCCTGTATGTAATACTGTAGAGTAAACCTAATACTGAAGAGTTGACTGTTCACTATTAGAGGTTGAGGTACTCCAGTGACTTTGAATCAACTGGTAACCACTGTTTCTTTAAAATGACACAAGCTATGTTAGGAATATGATAAATTAAATATTCAACAGTTCTGAAGAAACTTATAGTCTAAGGGAGAAGGCTTTAATTATTATTTCTGAGGTAAAATGAACAGTTTTCTCAATCCAAATTTTATTTGATTTAGGCCTATCTCTTTTTTAGAGCAGTGTAAAGAGACAAATACCTAAAAAAAACTGACTGTTGACAGTAGAGTCTCGTTTATTCAACTGAAACTGGCTGCGGCAAGGTCAGATAAGCAGAAAGGTTGTACATGGAAAATAATGAAAACTATTGTAGAAATGTAAAAACTCATTAAATTAATAAAAAAAATTTCATATCAAAACTAGTGTTGCCACGATCACAGTATCGCCAAGACCAAAAGATATGCTCACGAATATTGCCGGAATCACGAGAGACGATCATCGGTCTACACTATAAAATAATATTCCTAGTTTCTTTAGCCGGGCCGGATGTGGCCGTAGATTGGAGACCTCTACTCTACTGTATTCATACTTTTGCTCCATAAGTTAGGCTATTAGTGACAAAACTACAGTATTCCAATGATGAACAAGCTTAACATAGAGTGTTAAACTTAAATAGGCCTACATAGATATTAACAGGCCTTCAAGCAGGATTCAGGATTAAACTATAAACTGTGCATATAAATTATGGTACTCACATTTTCTAATTTAATCATATTTCCAAAATCCGTCAGTTTGTATAGCCCGTCACATCCCAGAACAATATTGGCAGGCTTTACATCAAAGTGTCCTAACTGGTGTGCGTTAATGTACTTGAGTGCCTAGAAACAAAAAAGACAATATGATAAAAAGCTTTATTTAGAGTTATAAAGTAGATTCTTTCTAAACTAGCCTTGGTTTGTTCAGCCCTAAATGGTTTGATCAGCTTTGGAAGGATGCAATCAAATCAAATTGTCTTTATCTTATATTTGTTCAGGTACATGGAATGCTGTTAACAATCTGAAAGTTACGGTAACCTAAAAAAACAGTCTCTAATAACAATAAAACATTAATTTGACAAATATTCTTCTATCTAGAGTAAATACAGGGAGTGACAACAAAGTAACACAACAAATTATTTTTCTTTCTTAATGTGATCACTAATTAGTTAATTGTAACATTTCCCTTCATAGTATGTTAGTAATTTGATTTGACAATACAAGAATTAATTTTTTCCTTTAGTTTCTGGGCTTAATGTAAACTAAATAAATACCTACTTCAGTTCAGTCAAATGTAGGTTGTCTAAGCTAGGTGGACATACCACACAGTCTCATATCAAATATCCTCAATTCATAAAGTACAGTTTTGTACACTGAATAGCGTCAGTCATTAGTGTACGAGTACCATTTTATGGATTAAACGAATTAATGAAAATACTTTTTTATTGGGGCGAACATTGAACCACGCGGTTGTTTCTTACCATTAACCTCATGAATACTTAATATTAACCAAACAATACATTTTTATAACAAACATGTTTACACTAAAACAAATTAATAACTACAGTAGACTCCCTCTTATCCGGACACCTTTTAACCGGACTACACTCAGCAGAAATTACATCTCTTTAACCGGACAATTTTTATCAACACATTGGTTTAACCGGACTAGATCGGCAGGAAGTGGGCAGTACTGAAACGACTGTTCTCGTGGGAGAGATTTGAGACCAGTGATCACGTGTCTAAATACAATGCTCTCCTAAATTTAAGTCAAATATCATAGTAAACAGTTCGTTTTAACGAGTTTTTGGGGACGTCGGTTTAACCGGAAAACCCGTTATCCGGACCGGCCTCGGTCCCGAGGAGTCCGGATAAGAGAGAGTCTGCTGTATAAACTTATTTGACAAATCATTGTCCCTAACATAAGGATTCCCCTCGTAACATCAGTGACTTTTTTGTGACTGGTAGACACCCTGTTTCTGATCCACCAATCAACTTTATCAATTTGGAACTGAAATTTTGTGTTTGAAAGTGTTAAACTGAATCACACATTCATGCGCTAAAATGTTTTTTCAACCTAAATAATATGGTAAAAAGACTGATAATCACCTGCAAAATATCCACTAATACGAGCCAGCAAGTCGCTTCAGCAAGGGAGGAGTCTAGGTTTAGAGGTTTGCAGAGTTCTTGTAAGGAGAACAAGAACCTATCCTCCTCCCAGGCTTTGAACAGAGTCACTATATTTGGATGGTGCTGGATTTTCCAGTGGTGGTTGATTTCAATAAGTTTGACAGTCCTGTAAAGCAGTACTTTGTTATTCCCAGGTTAAAATATTCTAGCCTAAAGAATATTTGGCTATATGAATATTCATATACGAGTGCCACAGCAGTTATGTTACGCAAGTGGAATAACCCCGTGAAAATGGTGTAACTGTAAATAATAAATAAATAAGTCTGGCCAATATGTCTGTCAGAGGCGGCCCTAGGCTACATAAAGGCAATCAAGGCGGTGCCTGGGAGCTGTATTTCAGGTATTAAGAGAGGCCCGCTATTGAACATCGCCTTGGGCCTTGCAATCTCTAGGGCCGCCATTGAGGTCTGTTGTAAACCTATTTTTAAATCAACAGCTATACTGACAATTATAGATCTGTACGTACATGTAATAGTATGCAACTTGTTTACATTATTTAAAAAGTAATCACAGCGTTCCTCAATCTTGGATTTGATTATATTCCAAGTGAGAAGGTTTATAGAACACAACTTAACAAAATTAGTAGCTTTAACTTTATAGTAGGCAAAACAAGAAACAAAATATCTTGAAAGAAAGCAACAATCAGTACAAATAAAAGGGAGGCGAACAAATTGGAAACTTCAACACAAAATGGTGGGCTCAAACAAGAATCAGATTCTAGATCCTGAAACGTTTTAAAACTGTTTTTTTTTTTTTTTTTACTGACGGTGATGGATCATTAGCAATCACCTAAAACGACTTCAATTAAAAATTCTTGCGTGTAAAACATACTATGAATAAATGTTAAAAATGTTAGTCACACCAATTGCACGAGGAAAAGAACTGTTATGAATGGGCCATACCATTGACTATACACAGAACAGACTTCCCATGTAATGTAAAAATTTGAAGACAAGAAAATAGATGAAGTTCAGGACCATCTCACTAGAGGGTACTAATGTATGGGGTTAAATGTTTATTAAAATTACAGCAAACAGCTGATTGATTCATCAATTGACACAGAATATTGTCATTAGTTGGTAGACCATCTCAACATATTGCATCACGTTTTTTTTTTTTTTGCTTCAAATTTTAACATTACATGGGAAGTATGTTCTATGTACATCAAGTTCAGTGGAGTTTTGCTGGGTTGCAGGAATTCTACCTCTAGGAAGACTATCCCCCCCAGACAGACGCTAGAGTCGATGGTAGTTTTCCAGTCACAAACTCTAAAGTTACATTACATTATTGTATTTTACTATTTTTGTATAGGCCTAGTTTGGTAAAGATTGTAAATATTGTGTTATGCAGCACGTAAAAACAAAGGAAAAGTAGGGTTAAGTAGAGGTTTATGAAGTCTGGCGAAGAGGTTGACTGTAAGCACCCAAATTGCATAGTTATGCACACGCATATGACATACGATATCACAGTGCTGTACTGAACTTCGTTCTCCAAAGAGAGGGTCTGATAAATGAAAATCAAAAAGTCAAATCTCTACTATACAAACTAATATGGATAATTAGAAGGATAATTTAAATGATTATATTTACCTGTCAAACTTATTGCGAAAGGGTTCTTTGGTTATTTTCAGTGCATATGCTAATCCACTTGTGCGATCTGTAACTCTGATTACTTTGGCATACGAGCCTTCTCCCAGCATCTCGCAAGCAGAGTAGCACTGCTCAAAGTAGTTGTCTCGGCTCTTTCCATTGTAAATTAAACTGTACTCTGATTAAGAGCTAAGGAAAGTATATTATTGAACATGGTGGCTAGATATTAAACAGGATAGCCTATTAACCAGAAAACAAAATATAAATAAACAGAGGAATTGCCAGTTTAAAAATAAATTTAATTTAAATCACCTAAACATGAATATTTTCATGTAAGAATTAAATGTAGTTGGGGAATCTTTGTTACACTACCTCACAAAATTAATATTTCTCTATACTTAGTGAAAGTTGGTTGTTTTGCTAGCCTAGTGGTTAGCATCTCGGACTTCGGTGTGCGAGGGACGGGTTCAATCCCCGGCACATCCACAAAACTTTAATGGGTTTGGACCGCTTTCCCTTAAAAGTGTTTGAAATGACTTCATAACAAAAATGCCACTGGCTTAGATACGAGAAAAAAAGGGAAAAGTAATACAATTTATTGATTATCTTATCGGTAGTATTAAAGGTAAAGGCGTAGGTAGTCTTAAAGGATACGAAAACAAGGTGTAAGTGGATTGAACTGCCCATCCAACAATTGATCTGGGTTGCTGAAGTGTTTCCCCTTCACCTTTGGGGGAAATACTATGGCATCTTTTTGTCCGGGTATCTGAAACAGACATTACAATTATGGTCAACATCATCACTTTGAAAATCGCAACCACATTTTGAAGTGGCAAAACTTTGATATCCATCTACATCATATTTACAAAAAATATCAAACTATAAACTAGCTACTGTACTTTTGCTGGATCCATACTACTATGTCAAATTCTCATTTAGTCAAGAGAAGTACCTGTATCATTAGGTCAAAATAATATATCAGCTGTTGCATTGTGTTAAAAGAATCATTCAATCGAAAAGGAAAAGTCAGCCCTAAAAATGTGGCTATGTAAAATGTATTTGATCTAATGCAAATTTGAGATAAAAAACTCACGAAGAATAGGACTGGACATTTTATCGAACAACATATTTCACTGTAGCATAAAGTCAAAATCTTATTGTAGTCCAGCATGTATAGGGGTTGAGTAGGCTATGCAGTATTATTCGCGATTAGAAAAATCATGGCCTCCAGTACATTGGAAACAGCAAGAGTCGCTTACCACACCCTCTTCGAGAGTAACATGAAGTATGGCATAGCCCTGTGGGGAGAATTATTCTACGCTAATCTGGAAAGAGTCCTACTACTCCAGAAGAGAGCCATACGAACAATGGCAAGGTTGGGTTGGCGAGATAGCTGCAGAATGACCTTCAGAGATTGGGGAATACTCAATGTTGTAGCCGTATACATCTTTGAAGCTGTGGACTTGGCATGCTCTAGAAGCCTCAAAATAAATGGCCATCTTCACTCCTACAACACCAGACATGCTGGAGACTTCAACCTGCCCCTTCATCATCTGAAAATCAACGTTTTCGAGCCGCGTTTTGAAATCGTTAATATTGTATAACTCAAAAGCTATTCCACTTAGAGAGTTCAAACTTGTGGCATTCTTTTTCATTTTAAATGCCCTTTATTTTGATATGTCACATGCCTATGTTGAACAAATGTCAAAAATTTTGAAAAAAAATTAAAAAAACGTTTTTTGATTTTTCCAAAATACGTCCCCTTGAATTTTTTCATAAAAAAGTATGTGATTTTTACCTTAACTGACTACATGTACTGAAAATTTCAGAATGGGATACAAATGGGTTCTTATTAAAAAAAAATATTTTGTCATAATATACATCTACACATGACAATGGGGCCATTTTATGTTACAGCGTGGTATGGGGATTATGCACGGTTGTGTTAATATCCTAAACAGATAAGATAAGTGTTGTAATGCATCTGTTGTTATTGTAAACCCAGTTTTAATAAGAATAGTAGTAAAATAATAAGTTGGTATGTTTTATTAGTGTATTTCTTAATCCATTGAACCAGTAGAAGTAAAGGTAGCCTAAATCTTCAATTCAAACTGCTTATATATTTCTCCATAGCGAGAGGCTTCATCTCATCGGTACTTAAGGCATATGTTCTTCCCGTTGCTGTTGATGGATCCACTTTTTGAAGTAGGGCTTCTCCAGGCATCCCCAATACATCTCTTGGTTGTGGATAGAAGAAACTACGGGCTGGTCCCTTAGGGTGTATTGTTTATTTTTTCTTCTAAACAAGCAAGCCACTAAGAGTTATCGTATGCCAGTTCATTCTCACTTTTATCACACACAGTTTATGACACTATATTCTTCAAAGCAGTCAGTGTTAGTTGGTACGAATCAAAGAAATATTCAGGCACATCCCTACTATTGCTTTAGAAAGTGGGTTACTGTTGATAGATGCTTGATGGAAACTGTAGTAAAAAACACAGATGATTTTATTGATGATTTTTTAGAAACATTATTAAAACTTAAAACTTAAAACCCATTCATTTTTAGCAATTCTGCAAAAATAATACTGTACTTCTTCAATAAAATTAAGGAGACCCACTTTAACATGTTTTTACCGTCTTGTAAGTCAACAGTATAAGTGTAAATATATTATTGCAAGTGTTATTAGACGTATATATTTCTGTATTTTTCAGATGAAAAATGTTCATAGTAACTCTTAAGATAACTTGGTAGGTGTATTTGTCTATCAACTAAATAAAGTATTTACAGATCATGAATAACATGGAGGAATCTTCAAGCAAAGCAATTAATTTTTCTTGCTCTTGTAGTAACTTAGGCCCTAAGTTTGGCCTCGCTTTTGTAGTAAGATTACTATGTTAAAACAGTCTGATTTAATAATTTTAATATTGTTAACCGAGTTTAAAATTACTACGTTCAAGTTCGGCTAAGATATTAATAGCCTATTATAAATAAATAAAAATGTCTTTATTAAGCGTTTCTCTGGTACACCAGCTTTTCAGAACCTCTTTCGTCACTATGCCAAATATCTTATTCTACTATTTGGCCTTTATACACTTATACAATAATTACACATTTTTTTAAAAACATAGGCTATCCATAAGTTTTTCTTTAAATGTTTTGTTAGATGCAACAACCTTCAGGCCGTCGGGTAGACTATTGTAAAAAGAGGGACCAAAATATGAGAAGCTCTTCCTCCCAAGCTCTAGAGAAACTCTTGGGAGGTGAAGCCTCCCAGTGGCGGCTCAGGGGGGTCCGGGGTAATGTTTTAATTTTACATTTTTAAAGCCGTTTGGCGACTTTCTAAAGCAATTTTAACGCCTAAAACTGTGTCCAATAATAGTCCAAAAACTCCCATTTCACCTGTTGTTTGTCATGCATGAGCAAATAGACATAAGTAGAGTAAAGTAAAGTATATTTTTTAAATAGTTTTTACCAATTTATTTAATAGATCAGATTTATTCTAATAGAACTAGGCCTATATTAAATATGAATAGATATTGCAAAACATAACAATTAATCCTCTATTGTGGTTTCTATTTCATAATTTAACTTTTTAAACCTAGTTTTAATTTGTACTGCTCAATTTCGGAATTTTGGGGGAGGGGTTTGACCCTCTAACCCCCCTCCCTGCCTACGGCCTTGTAAAACGGGGCTACACAGTTATTGAAAATATAACTAACAATTGATAATTTAATAGTAAAAAATCCACGGCAATAATGAGTAGATAACCAAACGGTAAGGCCTGACAATGATTGAATTGTATAATTTAAACACCCACGGCAATAACGAATAGAAAACC
>NW_026542600.1:54552172-54593081 GCF_028750875.1 Macrosteles quadrilineatus
AATGGCAATACCAATATTGTTGATTTATAACACTTGAAACATTTTGTATAATCAAAAACAAAACAGGTTAATGTTTACCAGCGCTTTGAAAATTAAAGGCTTGGATCGTAGAGGGATTTTATAACTCCACCTGTTATTTTGATAGCTCATCAGACAGCCTTGATTTACTGGTGACAGATAGGCCGCCTTATCTAGAAATACTTAAATAATTCGTCCTGATAACTAATTAGTTGCTACGTGACTAAACAGACTTGTTATTCCAAAATCAACATCTGATACAAAAACTGAACACATTATCAAATCAGTTTATCATCGCATTAGTAGCGATAGTCTTATTTTATGATGTTTTTTCAAAGACGAAGAATGTTATTTCTGTTCTTCGTCTCGAGGACTTCAAATGAGGATTTGGTTTGTAATGAAGTTCAAGTATTAAATAAATTACTTCGTTATTAAATTAGTATATGAGTCATTTTTCATCACAAATAGTGGATTACCTCTCTAGGACCTACAGTCGCTCTGTTGGATTCGAGCTCAAGTTTGGGGAATTAATAAGAATTTAAAAGATACTTTTGGTCCTTTTAATACTATGTTTTATACCTCTCCTTCCTTTGAGCTAACTAATAAAAAAAATTGTACATTGTTTTCCTTTGGTAGCTATCACACAAAATATATAACCACTAGCAGAGCACCCGTCCTTCGTACGGGGTTGGCATGTAAGTATAAAATGCGTATTGCAGTTATACTCAAGCTTTGGGTTTGCAATGGGAGGAGAACACAGTTTGATAAAATTTGGTTCATAAATTTACGGTATGATATAGTATTACACATCTACCATTGCCATAATGTTCTACCACTGCACCTAAACAATAGAAAAAAATAAATAATCAAACATTCGCACAATATCACAAATTATTTATTAAATTAAAAACTCAAACCTAACTGTAAACAATCCTACTTTGACATTTCTCATTGTGTATCACAGCTTTTTGTTGCTGCTTAGTTCAAATTAGCTGTTGTCATATATGCAAAAACAAAATAATAATAGTGATGCACCCTGTTGGGAAACCTTATAACTTGTTAATGCTATTGCATATTATAGAACCAACTTGTAAAGTTGAAACAGCTGACTAAATTCTTTAATTCCCTTTAAATATGAATACTCATAAGGTTAACATGGAGAACAACAGAGCCACTGGGGCGGAGCCCGAAAGGATTTTTGAGATAAGAATATGCCTAAATGTTAATCGGGAATGTGAGCTATCTTCATGCCAAATTCAGCCCAATCCGTCCAGTAGTTTATGCGTGATTGACCAACACACAAACACACACACAAACTCACAAACTTTCAGATTTATAATATTAGTAAGATAAGATATTGCATTGGTCTTCCATCTTGTATTTATATCATGAATGAACAGCTGTTATTGTTCTGTAATGTTTGAAATAAATATCCATAGCGGCCAACAATTGAACAACGAGCTAGAGTACAAATATCGTTCGGTAACTACTGTCAACAAATTTTGATTATTCATATTTGTGATTTGAAGTTAAGAAAGCGAGTAAAATATCAGCTAACGTTCTCGATTCCATCTGATATTTTTAAGATATTTTCAGCCTAAGATTGAAAAGAACTGGCTTAGCTCGTGGACGCATGTAACGAAAACAGTAGGTTTTTTGAATTTTTTATTTTTCTGTGTCTATGTCAGAGAAATTTTAAATCATCAAGAGCTTTAAAGGAAAAGTGGTCAAACATCCAAATCCCTCAAATGTCTTTTGGGTTTCGTCGTACTAAGACGAAAACGAAAGCAAGTTTTCACTGTAGTGCATCCAAATAAAAGTCAAATTTATATCCTCTTATCTATCGTTTGGTCTGTTCATTGCGCCTTAATACTCTAAAAATTCTCTAATAGAACGGTGTTTTGTGAAACAGTTTTTAGCTCTTCACATTATTATAATGACGATTTCAGCATTCTTCAGTTCGGTTTAATTACTTCCCTTGCCTAAATCAAGGCTGGTCGTGTAATTGGTTTGTTTGGTTAAGACTTTTCTCCTGAGGAGTAACCTAATTGTCCTTCATGGTAGGTAAACACAGGAGAAACAAACTCACATAGTGTTGTGTGATTTGAGTTTGGTCCTTCGGGCCGGATGATGGATTGTGCCATCACACACATTTTACACTATTTGTTTTGTACTTTTGATTAGATCTCATGAATATTTACGTTAATTTCCGATATATATCTGTAAACTTCTAAGGCAATGTTTTGGAACACGTGTGGAGGGATTGAGTTAGATAGAGTAACGTTGATGTAAAATTTATTGAAAATCATCGGCCAAACTATTTGGGTTTAAAGACTATTTATTTCAATATATAAACAGTAGTTTTAATCCATTTGCATTAAAGACAGTCCATATTTAGATAATTTAGCAACTATGAATAAAATATACCAAATGAACTAAATTGTAAATAATAAATGAATTAGTAAATTTTACGATGAATATAGGATGATGTTATGCATCCAAACAACAAAAGAAAATAAAGAAATTATTAGGTTACACTTTGATGTTAAATTAAGAGGACAAGTAGAAATATCAAACAATAAGTAAAATATTGCTATTATACAACATCTCAACAACTAACAAACGAAAATAAATACACAACATCAGATAAAGATGGCAAGAAGCAAAACTATTCGAGCCAATACAACCATAGGGACTAGGGAGGGAGCTGGTATACAAGGGCTATATCCCGGGAATTCCCTAAGGTCCCGGATTCAAATCCCGCCAAACAAACGATGGATTTTATCTAAGTGATAATTCCGCAATCCCTAGGGAATAGGGAGCGAACTGGTCTACAAACGGTATATCGCAAGACTTCCCTGAGGTCCCGGGTTCAAATCCCGCCAAACAAACGATGGCTTCTATCTAAGTGATAATTCCGCAATCCCTAGGGACTAGGGAGCGAGCTGGTCTACAAACGGTATATCGCAAGACTTCCCTGAGGTCCCGGGTTCAAATCCCGCCAAACAAACGATGGCTTCTATCTAAGTGATAATTCCGCAATCCCTAGGGACTAGGGAGCGAGCTGTTATACAGGTGGTATATCGCGGGACTTCCCTAAGGTCCCGGATTCAAATCCCGCCAAACCACCGATGGATTTTATGTAAGTGATTATTCTGCAATCCTAGGCCTAGCCTAATGAGAAAACAATCCCAGGCCCAGGAAGGAGAAAACGAGCCTATCGTTCTAGGAAAAAATACATAGAAAAGTTTAAACTGATACAAGAGACAATGCACTTTTTCTGAGTGTGAAAAAAACCTTTGAAAAATGCACGAAATGAAACCATATTTCCCGCAAGAATGAAGCGAAAAACAGTTCTTAGGTACGGTAAGTATATCCACAATAAGTTGTAATAAGCTGTTTTCGTAATGGGACCAACTATTTTAGTAATTTTTAGCTGTGCACAAAGAAAAAATAATTGCAGTATTTTTGTACCTATTGATTATAAAAAGGTTTGTTTGAGCAAGCAAATAAGCAAACAAGTCTGACTGATATACAGTATATGGAAGAATTGGTAATGTAAAATATGTGCTTTTGAGTAAATAGAGGTAAATATATTCTTAGTCATATATATGAAAAAAACGAAAAAATAAACTTGGTGAGCAATGTTAAGGATTAAAACCTAAAAATGGCGTGTAAATAAATTTCAATGAGCACTGAAAACATAGCTAAATCAAAACTTGTTTGATATAATACACCAAACGTGTTTTTTTTTTTTTACTATCACAGCGGCTTTTTAAGAATCCGAGCTTCTCCTTTACGCACGAAATGTACAAGTTAGGCTACTAAAAAAATGTTGAAATAAATTTAAGTCCAATCATAACAAATACGATTGAATTTCGAAGGTTCAACCATCTCTCAGTCACTCACCCATAAATTAAAATATTCTTGACTGTTCCAGAACATTGACTTGCTGTGCCATAAAAATAGCAGAATCCTAATTAGTAGAAACAACAAAAACAACATTAATGCAAAAGGCAACGAACGCAGCCAGCTATGCGGAAACATGATGTTTGACTTAGGGGTTAACAAGCTCAAGCTTTCTTTTCAAAAACATATCATATGGCCGTTAGTGGAGAGGGTTATTTAGTGTAGAGAATATTGTCTCAGTGACATATTTTCTGTTTTCTAGTAGAGTTGATCGAAGAGTGGGCTCCAAGCCACCGTGCCAATAGCATATTCGCAAACCTTAAAGCCTTTGGTGATTGGCGGGGATTGAACCCAAGCCTTAGACCAAGAATGACAAGTTTTAAATCCTCTTGGACAGAATACCTCACGAATCTCTAAGATGAGTACCAAACCAATGGATTGTGGCATTACCCTATACAGAAGATTGTTGTTGATTGACGGGGGTTGAGCTCAAGTCTCAGACCAAGACCTCTAATATGGGTATCTAACCGACGGGTCGTGGCATTATCTTATACAGCTTAATTTGTTGGCATTTGATGGGGATTGAACCCATGCCTCAGGCAAAGACCTCTAATATGGGTATCCAACCAACGGGTCGTGGCATTATCTTATACAGCTTAATTTGTTGGTATTTGATGGGGATTGAACCCATGCCTCAGGCAAAGACCTCTAATATGGGTATCCAACCAACGGGTCGTGGCATTATCTTATACAGTCGAATTTATTTGGTTGTTGGTGGGGATTGAACCCTTGTTCCAGGACAAAGGTTTCCTTGCACCAACTATTGCACCAGTAGCAACCCAATTGCAATTTATAATGTAGATACAACTATTCGGTATATGATATAAATATTATTATAAATATGTATATATCTAGCCATTAAATTTGCTTTGATAATTGGTGTACAAAATAAAGTGCTGAGCCATTCACAATATTTATATACCATTTAGGACGCTTCTGTTTTATGTTAGTATAAAAGTCATTATCATTTTCCAAACGAACGTTGAAAATGATTTTTGGTCGTTACTAAAAATGTTAAATTTTTTTTATCAACTTATTATATAGACCTAGTGAAGGCGAAAATTGAATTTGTCGACCGAATAAGAATTCATGTGTTAAATTCTTTTACTATTTGTTAGAGAATATTTAATTAATACTATGTTTGGAGACATTGAATCGTACAATACGTAATGCTACACTAAGAATATACTGCGCTGAAAATGATTCAATTTTTAACTTTCAGTCAGTTAATCACATTTCACCTTAGCATAATACTTTTAATTAGGGTACATAAAAGCCTGACTAAACATCTTGTGTGTGCCTATCACTCAAAGACGATTTTCCCTCATACTGCAACCGACACTGATGTTTTCAGCACGTGCTTTGTGGGGCTAAAGTAGTTATTTCCCTTCAGCTGAAGTCAAGGACATAGACTGAACATTTCTTTCTTGTAAACTACTAATTGAGAGTAGTTATCGATTGTAGCTCATTGTTGCATTGTTATCAGCCGCATTGTAATTTGTTTACTTCGAATGTGACAAGATGAGTGACACGTGTTCGTACAGATTATACTATACGTAAACAATATGGTAAACAACGTACACAAAGTTTGCGTTGTGATTTAGTTAGCCCAACGAATGATACAGTTCGACGAAAATAGTTTAAAGAAGCCAAAAGTGACATGACAGCCCTAATTCATTTGCCTTTTTAAGTTGACATCGTGTAGAAAATAGTTATTTCAGGCCCTTGTAACATTTAACCCACTGCAGGGTGTATATTTTTAAAACGTAGCCCTATTTACAAGTGACTTGAGACACTAATCAACGACAAAACTCGTTTATATGTTTGTATCCCTATTTTCTTTACTTCAATGCCGATCAGCTGATATGTATTGTTGCATAGTTGTCTACGAGGTTTAATGTTATTAGGAATTTATTGTGAATAAGAATCAAGATGGTGTATTTCCAAGGTCAACGAGTATGTATTTTAGAAGAACAAATTGTAAGTAAATTATTGGTTTTATGCCAAGAAAGGGTTCAAAATTAATATTTTAGGTGTGAGTATCCACCATCAATAGACTAGTTAAGAATTAGAGGAAACCTGATCTGTAGAAAATATAAACGCAGGTCTACAATACATACTTTATTTAAGCTTGTGAAAACACCACGTTGAGTATTATTTACAATACATTCCCAATAACGTTAAATTGTAAAGGCGACAATGCAACAAATCATATCAGCTGATACGTAACTTGTAAGGTAAAAATGAAGTACCAGTATAGAATGTTTGGAATGGAGTAAAGAAAACAGAGATACCAACATATGAGCTGGTTTTGTCGTTAAACAGTGTTTCGAGCACGGCACTTCTTCCAGCCATGAGTTCAAATCCCGCCAACCACCAATGACGTTTGGCTGTATTTTACAATGCCTCTGCCCTGAGGTTTCGGAACCCATCTTATCTTTCATGTGATTGTATGTTTCTCTATAGGCATTAGGGAAATTTCTCACACGAGAGAAACAAAAGAAAATACATTTTCAACTGAAACTTAAATAACACATAGTAACTTTAAATCCAACCGATTGGGAGATCATAACAATCTTATTTGTATCACAAATGCAGTAAACAAACTTGTTCAGAGCTGATTCATCTTGTTACAAGCGATTTACATCATAACGGGTTTTCCACTTTTATCAGATCAATCCCTTGGACATGGAAATCTCCAGTTACCCCCTTAATGTGTTTTCGCTTTTACATTTGCTCCTTTTTATCGTTAATATACAAGCTCAATTTTGAATCATTAGAGTATGTATTTTTATTTTCTCTTTTTAAGATTTTAGTTGGAATTTGTGGAGGAAATGTGTATGGATGGGTACATATACAGTCTACAAGATCCGTCCGATTTTAATAAAATTTGGTTCTTGGGTATTAATCCACAATACTGTACTTTAAGCTTTAACATTTCTTTTTTTTCTATTCTTAGGGGTGATTAACTTTGTAAAAAGAGAAAAAATATAATCAATAACCCTACAAAAACACTTAAATACACTAAATTATTAGATTTTTAAGCTCTACAAAATGGTTAGAAAGGAATTGCAAAATTGAGTGTTTTGAACACCAAAAATTAGAAAACCCCAAATTTGCCCCATAAACTTTTCGATAAAGCCTCGATCATAGGATAAAGGAATTTGAACGGATGGTGTTTTTGGACTCTGGGGACCTCAAAGCGGAAAAGTAAATCGGTCCCTGGTCTAGGTTGTACCATAAAAACTACGGTAATAGTTTATTCCCTATATGGGAAAATTGCTAACAACTAAGTAACAACTAACAACTAGCAATGTACTCGTATACTGTTCGACCAATCCATTGCATAGTTATTTTTACTAGTGTAAGTATCTTTAGCGGAAACGGCCCAAATATTGAAACAGCTTCGGGCGGCGGCACTTAGAGAAAGCACTGATAATACAAGGTCATATCTGGTGGCTTAATACTTCCTGTTTTTATCTCATAGGAAAAGACGATTCAGTAAATTAGGTTAGGGGTTTGGTTGGCAACTACTAACCGATACTCTTCTACACTTCATGTCAGGCGGTGGCGTGACAAAATTAATTTTTGAATAATATCTCATTGTTGTGGCCTGCCCACGAACTGTTAAGACTAATATATATTGTGGTTTATCTACCTTTATTTTCGTCCCAGTCCAAAATTAGTTGTCCAACGACTAATTTTAGACTGGGAAGAAAATTAAGGTAAACAAACCACTATATTTGAATAACAAGTCGACATATTTGGTACCTATTTAGTTATTTAGAGCATTCATACCCCCCACACCAATTACACCCCTAACTATTTTAATTAACTTTCCTTCCTTAAAAAAGATATTTAGGAGTAATATTTTTGAAATTCTACCAATAAAAACTTCATTCGTACTATGACTTTGTATTTTTTATGTTTAAGAAATTTTATTACGATACATGATTTCCTAACTCATCCGTTTAAAATAAATTAGACCAGAAACACATTATTGGGAAAACTTTGAGCAGCGTTATTCTAAAAAAGGTTGAATGAAAACCAAATGATCTTAAAAATAATTGAAAAATAACATAATATATATCCATGTAAAATATGAATCGACAGCTCAAAAGAGAAGAACAAATTTCTCAACAGAAAATATTTTAAATTAAAACGTCGGATAAGGAAACATGAATTCCTACTCATCCATAACCACCTGACGATATAAGGATCTATTTTTAAATCACCCTTTAGAGGAACCCACCCTTTCAGTGGTGTCTTGCAATTTTTTAATTAATAAAACAATGTTTAATAACTTTTTAGCAAGATTATGTTTTATATAGTTTAGCTTTTAACTGGACATTTCAACTGTATTTACTTTCTTCACCTACAATACTTCCTGGATCCGTAGACGCCTGGGGAACACATGACCTTGAGGCCTGACGCATTGTTTCAAGGTCATGTTTCAATAATGATGATTCATAGTTCACTAACAGTTTGTTTGTATACACAAGAAAGGTGTCAGATATAGATTACAAAGAGTTAAGTAATAAATACCCGGTTATGTAAGTATTGCCTGGGGACCAAGCTTTGCTCAGGTTATTCTGGTTTTCAGCAATCTCAAACAATATATGGCACTAATTTGAGTTGGTTTTTGTCTACAATAGATCTGATCTTCGTGATGTTCCAATGCATTTTTTACAATTATGCACAAGCTTAAGGGAAAACTGTCTATCAGCTGTTCGCACCTTGACGTCCGCCGTCTGCTGAGCTGTTGACGTTAAGTTTCTCATGATATGTTTAAACTGTATTAACCTTTGATTTAATCATACTTCATGTTTTTCTACTAGATAGTTTATTTTTAAATCTGAATTGATTGGTTATACTGCTCGCCCTTTGATCAGAAGGTTGTCGGTTCGATCCTGAGAATTATCAGTAGCTTTTGCTGGTTGGAAACAGGACCCGGCTCTTCTTTACCATTGGGCTTTTAATAATATGATAGCTAAATAAACAGCTCTAATCTTAACGGACCTAACAAAGTTGTACATGTTATCTCACTCCTTTCTATATTCACCTTGCATTTTTATTCGGCTCGGAATACGTGATGAAGTCATACATGTCTTTAAAAAAATTGATTAAAAAAGTCATCGTACATAAATTAGAAATCATAAAATCGTGTGATTTTATGTCGGTGGTATATAATCCAATACATTTTTAAAGGCCAACATCGCTTAAAACAAGCGTATTTGTAAAAGGACTCAACTAAAAGAACAATTTGATTCAGTATTAATATATTTCTTGTTGATTTGGTATTGACAATATTTTTTAGATTAAAAATGTTTTGTAACCCATTAGGGATGGCTCAAACAAATTGGATTAAAACCAATTTGGAATATCCCTAAAGTTCAAATTAACGACTATGTTTTATTTTCAACCCGTAAAGTTCTAAGTAGAATATAATAAACTACAGTCTTTAATTCCCATATCTCATATAACTCTTAATTTGTGGACCGACCCAAACACATGTAGTAATCCGAGTAAATCAGAGGATCGAAATTGGAGATCATTTACCATCTTCTTTCTTTAATTTACAAATAACAGATAAATGGCCTCATTCAACGATGTTTTTGGATAGTTTACTTAAGGTAGGTAATAATTAGTATTTCGGACGCCACTAGATAAACAAGCATTTCACATTAGCTTTGAGTATGCCAACATCTAGACTCAAAACAATAAGTCTCGTCAACATACTGCAGACAAAAACAAAGAAGTCTAGGAAGTCCGAGGAGTAAGCAAGGGTAAAATTAGGTCAAATAAGGAAATTAGTTGTATGCATTTCTATCAGAGGTGAATTATGCTTACGGTAATTGAATACATGATTTAAATAGTAAATACTTTGTAAATTTTATATTTTAAGTATGATAAGCTGTGGTTCGGGTTTTTGGATTGTAAATTTCTAAGAGTTTCTAAGTAAAAGAATTAATTGACTTTGTTGTCCTTTAGTGTATGCAGATAGACTTATAATATACTTATGAACAGTCTGAAGCCAACTGTATCCAAATGGAATATGTTTGAATGGGCGGGCATTGATTGCGCCAACTGACCTGAGTCAGGTAGTGGGGTATTCCTGAATTGCACCATTGACTAAGGAAACAAAAGCTTTGTTTCCCTTGTCTGTGATTGCACCAACTACTCCAGGGAGCCACCCGATACGTTCATCATCGGCTGGCGGCCGTCTTTGACTGTATAATTGGGTAGCTTTAGTTAGGATAGGTTAAGTAAGGATAGATTAGGATAACACGTAAACAAGAACATTCCTTCTGCCGGCAACTCACCCCTACCTGGCTTGGGCTTGGCGCAACTAAGGAACATGCTTTGGGACCCTTTTGAGGGCTTGGCACAATTCAGGAACTCTTTGGCGCAATTAATGCACGAACGTTTGAATGAGCCACTCACGGAAAGAGCTGCTGCCAAAATCACATTTTTTCTCCTTTAGTTTTTCTACAATGATGTATTGCATGAAAGATGTTGTATTTTACAAAATGGTTAGGTTTTAAACTAGGCGAGTTCGGCACAAATCAGTTATTAAACAGCGGCACATTTTGATGGAGACCTTTTTAATTCGAAAACTGGCTAACAACTTAACCTAGGAATGTGATGTATAGTCAATGAATACAGTGGTATAGTTCTATAGGGATGAGTTAAATGTTAATTGCACAACAACCAGTTTAATAAAGTCTTACCAAATGACTTACTTTGTCATCGGAGTATTTGATCTTAAATGTATTTACATTATTAAGATAAAATACTCCGATGACAAATTAATACATTTGGTAAATATTGATTAACAATGATAACTTTTCCAAACTGTGAATCATTTTCATTTACTTTACAGATATTTTGTACACGCTAGAGTCCTTTATGGACTGAAAAAATGATACTTGTTCGTTTTAGATCTATCTTTAGCCCCAAAAGCATTATGTTAAGAGGGTAGTTATAACCTTTTATTTGAGGGTATTTTTGTACACAGTTGAAAACCCCCCATTGTTTGGGATATGCGGGGGATTGAACCCGTCATATCCCAATGTTTGTTTGGAAGTGTAATTAATTGTATGAATAAAAGTTGGATAAGAAATGCTAATATTGGTTTCAATGGAAGACAACCGTAATGCGTTTCGATCCCTTCAAATTTGGTAAATTGCCGGGTATCGAACTCAAAATCATCAAAGTTCAAGGCGCTAATCAATAGGCTAGCAACAATACTTGATGAGCTGAGTGGTCATCGTGCTCTCCTACAGAAGTCGCCGGTTCAATCCCAGAAGATTCTTGATGGTTCGAAACTGGACTCAGCTGTATTTGAACATTGGACCTTTATTGGTCCTGGCTATCAGCTGGTCTTAGTTAGAAACAGACACAAGGCATCATAATTCTACACTTATTTATTAATATTTAGTCATCGTGATCTTGTACAAATGTATTGATGATAGCACAGACAATAAATCCATCAAAAAAATTTGAGTTCTTTCAAATTGTCACTATAAAACATAAAAATTGATAAAAAGTAAAACTAAACTAATTTATTTTCTGCAGGTTGTCTACGTCGGGGTTATTTGTATGTAAAAATTCAAATCACACATGGCATCAGGGTAAGTATCAATGTTTGTTTGGAAATGAAATTGAGTGGACAGAAGAGGAATAAGAAATCGAAATGTTGGTTTCGAAGGAAGACGGAACGGTTGCAGCACTCTCGTCACTCCCTTCCTGCGTACTTTCAAATCGCGCAATAGTACATCATAATCACGCTGGTACCCCCATTATGTTTCCTCAACACGCTAACGCACTGCGTTGTACGTCGAAACTGTATCAAAGATAAGTACAGAAAACTAACTTTAGTATTTTGTAATGTTATGTCCAAAAATGGTTTAGCATTCGATAAAAGATAGTCTGGTAAAATATAGCCTGGGACTGCGAATTGTGAGGGGTGGACCCAGAATTAGACTAATTTCATTAGCTTAAAAATTTCGGTTCTTTATCTGAAAATTTTGATACCTTAAACAAATTATAATATTTTAATTTTAATAAAATTTTAAATTTTTAACACCTTAAATTCTTTGGATTTTCAAGAATAATATAGAATATGGAATTCAAAATATAATAATATGGTATACCAAAATGTTTATATAAATAGTTATCATTTTTGAACGCATCATAATAGTCAAATTCTGCTTCCACCAAAATGTTTGTATTGATAGGTGCTACTAAATTATGTATGAGTTGTAGTAACATACATAATGACCATGATTACAATTATGTATATTATTGTTTGTATTTAGCAATAGCGAGATTTGAAATAGGCCTAGTGAAAATCTAGTATTGGTACAGGCTGTATTTGAAAAATATTTTATATATTTTAAAGTTATTCTTAGGAGATATTTTGGCTTAGTAGGGATATTTTCATGATTCTCCCTGTGTATATGACTTTGAACGGATCATATTTTACCTATGGAGACCTCAAAAACGTAATATTACGGTATATACGGCAATAGCCAAAAACCCATCCGTTCAAATTCATTAAACATCTGATTTTCATGAAATTCAGTACAAATGCGCAAATCTTTGTTTATTCGAACGAATTCACGAACCAGCATGATCAATGCAGAGAACGATTGGCACACATTTTAGCCAATTTGGAATAGCACGACTGGCACAATCATTAAAGGGGGAAGGGTCAATCTGTAAGGTTCGGAACAGGCACGATTGGCACAACCGCCCGGTCTGGTAGTAGCAGCCAGGGAGCCAGAATGCGGGAAAATGGGGAATTGTTTTGTCCTCACAAATTCCCTGTTGTGATGCTTATTGAAGTAAGCAAAGTTTAAGTCTGCGCGACAAATCTACAGCTACGCTAGCTGGATCCAAATAAACCTATACTAAGCTAACCTTTGAAAATACGTAATATTACCGGCAAATGACAGTCGTGCAGAGTTGACGGGGAATTTTTAAATTCCAGTTTTTCCTCGTTCGATGGCGTCTACCTGGTCGAGCGGTTGTGCCAATTGTGCCTTTTCCAAGCAGGCGACTTGACCCTACTTATTCCGCTCAAATGATTGTGCCAATACTGCCATGGGCAGAAGGTCCAAAAATGTGTGACAATCGTCCCTTTCCCCATGTTTGGAATCCTCCTAGGATCGGACAAAGGAAACTGGACTTTAAGGGGCAAAATTTTTTTTTCCTTTTTTCCCCTTCAAAACATAGGATTTCCCAATTCCTCTATAAACCTTTTGTAGAGATTAAAAACATATAATTTATTATTTATTGTATTTTAATCGAACTTGGTAAACTTTTTTATTTTATACTAAGCTAAAAAAATACAAACTTGATTACCCCCCCTCAGCAAACCTAAGTACTTGTCATACCTGATGTTAATTTAATAGGAAATACACCTGACATGTTTAGGAAAATGTTCAAGTAAACATCAAATCAGGCAAATGGGAATTCGCTTAGTATTAGGTATTATTTGTGGATGTGATATGGTCTATGTGGGTATGGACAATTAGTAATTTATGTAATGTAGTGTCAAGAAATATATTTTTCGACAAGGCGAGGAAACGCTCAGAGGAAGTAACACGGCATGCACTACTAGTAGATTGAGTCCTGCCCTTCCCTGGCATTTAATTGCAGCTTCATGAAAAGTATTCACTGCCTCGGTGAAGGAGACAAGCTAAAAACCGGTTGGCCTAGACTAAGTCGCGGTCACTAGAAGTTCATATCACCCTAGTCTGGAGCAGGACCTTCGAGTATTCGATCCTTCGTACCTTAGGCTGCAAGAACACTACAGTAGCCTTCCAGTTGTAGGCCTATACATTACTCCTCTCAAATTACATAATTGCTGAAGTATCCTTTTGCTTATTCCGTTCCGGCTGCTTCAGCTGATGAAGTGCTGAGGGTCTCCGTAGGAAGTTTTGTAACTTTATAGGAACATTTGTTGGGACTACTTGCAGTTATCGTGAAACTCAAGTACAGGGTTTTTTTTTATCACAACCCAAATTACAAGTACAGCAGTTCACTGATTAGGGACAAAATAGTCATAAGTTGTCAGCTCTGCCTCCTTTACCTATTGGCGATTGATGAGTGGTACTGGTAGAGCGCAGGGCTTCGGTGCTCGAGGTCCTGGGTTCCAATCTCGCCAATCACTAATAGATTTTATCTGTGTGATAATGCCGCAACCCTCTAGGGCTAGCCTGAAGTAATTAGAACTAGCGTCCTAGGATGTGACGGTGGGACATTAAAACATTATTGGCAACCAGCTGATAAGCAATTTAGTATTGTTGTCTTCGCGATTTAGATGTATTGGCAACTTACTTAGAATAAGACTCAACTTGATGTTTTCTCATGCCCAAAGAATATGTACTTCATGTAGAAGAATACACAAAGTAAAAGTAAAGTTAAGAAGTTAAGTTAGTAAGTTAAGTTTTTAGACGAGATTACAATAATTCAACTACTGGCTGCATAAACTGTAAAGACAATACTAATAATAAATGTATGATAATAAATAAATATAAAAAAAAAAACTAATTTTTTCATGTATGAAAATTGTCAATGATAAACGTGGCTTGTGTTTGGGAGAATAACATGTTGAATCCTATTCTCAATAAATTCCAAATGACACTTAACCTTGTATGTTAAAAGTATATCAGCTAATCAGTAATGAAGTAGATTCTAGAAAACAACATAAACGGTATCAGCAAACTGACACATGCTCTCTCCCGTTAGCTAGTCAACAACCCTTATAATTAATTGTTAAGCTCTGGGAGTAATTACATTGGATGGGTGAAATCGCAAAAATTTCAATCTTTTGAACTGCAATGTTTAACGCATTGGGGCTTGTACCATTTTGTTTTGAGCTGAAAGGACCAAAAATTCTAAATTAAAACAAAAATTGTTCTTAGCCTTTTTGCGATTTTCTTTTATGTTATACTATGGGATTTGATGAGAAAATCACCATTAAAAAAATTGAAAACGCCTGGAGTTACTATGGATTAGTTAGTACCCACGTGCAAAATTTCATCACAATCTGACCACATAGCGTATAAATACACTCACACACACACACACACACACACACACACACACACACATACAAATCACTTCGAAAACAATTTTTTGGGTTCAGGGGGGCCCAAAACATATATTTTTACCGAAAACTAAAACTTGATAAAGTTGACGAAAAAAACACTTTTTCCACTCATGTTTCTGGGAAGAAAGTTAAAAAAAGTCCCTTTCACAACTATCTGTATCTATAAAACCCTAAACTAAAAGGCATACAAGTTTTAAATGATCAACTAACACATAATTGCAGAATGTACAAATCATTTAGGTGACTTTTAAAACATTATTGATTCTTTGCCTAGGTAATATGACGAATGATTCTAGATCGTAATCTGGAAATCTGTAAGTCATCGAAGCCTATTGACGTCGCCGCATCTCCAAGGACAGGAGATAATTTGATGATTGTCTACATCCGCAAACACTGAGATAGATAATGCAAGTTATGTAGAGGAAAACTTTATTCCCATACATGATCAGAATCTGTAATTACTATCATAGATAGCTAATATTAATGATGACCATACATACGCAACTCTTGCATGATGTGAGCTTAGTCGTACAATTTTCTAGTAGTAAAATGTCTGAACTCTGAATTTTAATTTTTATGATTATCTGTTGGTACAATATAAAATTGTAAGATAAAGTAATTTCACATTTGATTACAGTAAAATTGCAGCTTTTCTTAGATGTTATCTGATTTTTTTTTTTGAAATCTAGATTGTATTCAGGAATGTAAGATTACATAATATTAAATGTTTATTTTAAAATTATTTTACTATTGTTTCTTTTAGTGTTTTTCTGTAACATAGGTTTTGCATAGGTCACTTTATTGATTTTCATTTCAAATTTAATTTTCACGTAAATTTAATGCTGCAAATTAAGATATTTGAGATCAAACTTGGAAAATATCTTTACAAGAAATGGCTTAAGAAATGTGAAAGGTATACAATAATGGGTATTGTTCTGATTTTAATAAAAGATAACAAAACTATTAACAATAAACGGTATCAGCGATCTGACAAATACCTTCTCCCGTTAGCTTGTCAACAAGCTCTAATTTGGGTAAGCAGCAGCGGGTTTATGATTTTTATTGGTAAAATCACAAAAGTTGGGACACAGTAATTGAATCCGTAATTTTTATAGCAATGGAGTCTGTAGAATGTTTTTAGAGTTGAAAGGACTATAACATGGTAAATTTTATTCAAATTAGTTGAGCCTGGAAAATCACAAAAGTAATTTTCCATTCCAAGCCATTTTGTTAAGGTCTAAAAGACTTAAACATTCTAAATTTGAATTAAAATAGTAATTTTAGAGAATCTGATTTTCCGTTATTCTATGGGGTTTTACGGCACTAAATTAAAATTTTTCAAAATTAACCAAACACATGGAGATACCATTGAAGCTCTGTACCCATCAACACACACACACAAACACACGCACACAAACACACACACGCACACATATCGCCGCAGAAGCGCTAGCTGTTTCGTTCTTCTTAGGCCCCGTCCTAGCTGAGCGGCAAAAATTCGGTCGGCGTTGCGTGCGTGCGAATCGACCGGCGGAAAAAAGTGAAAGTTTGATTTCAGAGATGCAAAAGCACCCTGGTTTGTGGAATTTGTATCTTCCCCACATTTATAATCCCTTAACATTTCATTAGTAGGTGCTCTAGTTGCCAGAGAATTCTCAGTTTTTCTCTTTAGGTATGTCAGTGACGAACTATCAAGCAAAATAAGTTTACGCCTTTTCCCCTGGGATAGCATGACCACACACTTCCACTCACTGTTGAATTGTAACTGAGGAGAGAATGAGAGAGGGCTCTATTCCCTGCCTCACCGCACCGACCGACGCAAGTTCCACTGTGGACAGACTTCTCCTTCCTTTTGGTCGGCGTTGCGAGCGATGCCGCACGCTGCGCACGTTTCGCCGAACGAATTTTTGCCGCTCAGGACGCCGCCGTCTATACTATCGCGTAATAAAAATACCCCGCCGCAGCAAACCTGAAGACTAAGCGAATTCCCATTTGCCTGGTTAGATGTTCACTAAAATATCTCCATTACAATGTCATATCTATTCCACATTTAAAGAACATTTAATGAGGTGATACCAGCTCGTTAATTCACGTAGGCTATTGTTCATTGAAAATAAAACATATAGGATTGAAAACCAAAACAATATAAATTGGAGACCTATTTCTGTACATTAAAAATTGAGTCAATATTTTCATATTTCGTATTCTTAAAAAATACACAAATACCATTAGCTGCCTCCAAACACTACTTGCGACGTTGCCACTTCGAACTTTTAGCGAATTTCCCTATAGGGAAGCAGCTATTACCGTAGGTCTCATGGTAAGACCTAGGCTCTGGACCGATTTACTTTTTCATTTTGATGTCTCCAGAGGCCAAAAACACCCTCTGTTCAAATTTTTATATATGTATATATATGTGTGTGTCCGTCCGGACGATAACTTTAGTAATTTTTGTCCGATTTTGATAAAATTAGGTTTGAAGGTGTAAGGCGGGATAAACTTGAATGAGTTCACGAACCAGCATGATCGGATCATGGGATCGGGGTTTAACGGGGGGTTTTATGGGGTAAAAATGGGGTTTTCTCATTTTAGCGGATTTCCCATATAGGGAATAAGCTATTACCGTAGTACTCATAGTAAGACCTGGACCCGGGACCGATTTTTTTTCGTTTTGAGGTCCCTAGAGGCCAAAAACACCATCCGTTCAAATTCATATATATATATATATATATATATATATATGTGTGTGTCCGTTAGCGCGATAACTCGAGCAAAAATGATCCGATTTTGATGAAATTTGGTCCAAACGTGTAAACCTACGTTTATTCGAACGAGTTCGCGAACCAGCATGATCGGACCATGGGAACGGGGGTTTATGGGGGCTTTTATGGGGTAAAAATGGGTTTTTCCCATTTTGACCCAAAAAACATAAAATTTTGCAATTTCTCTCTAAACTATTTTGTAGAGCTTAAAAAACAAATAATTTAGTATATTGAAGCCTTATAATGCGCCTAATGGTTACGGAGAAAATTTCAAAAAATTGTAAATTTAAAATTCCCATGTTATTCTTATGGAGAATAAGTAAACTGTTGTAGTTTGCTTGTTTATTAACATATTTTGCCCAAATTTGGAAAATGTTTTTATTTCTTACCATCTATTAACATTTTACATAAAAAACACTTTTACCCTCCCTGTTGCAGCAAACCTAAGTATGTTTTAAACTGATTCTATTTAAATAGGGAATAAATGTGATTTTTTTAAGGAGACATTTTAGTGTAAATTCATTCAGGGAAATGGAAATTCGCTTAGACTGCAGGTTTGCTGCGGCGGGGGTATTTTACCCTTAAAACAAAAAAAAATATATTTTTCTACAGACCTTTTAAAGAGTAAAAAAAACATAATTTAGTATATCAAAGTGTTTTTGTACGGTGATTGGTTACGGAGAAAATTCAAAAAAATATTAATTTAAAATTCCCATGTTATTCTTATGGAGAAAATTGTAAAATGTTGTAGTTGGCTTGTTTATGGATATATTTTGATCAAACTTGGCGGATTTATTTATTTCATACTAAGCTATTAATATTTTAATAAAACACGCGCGTTTTTAGTTTCCCCGCAGCAGCTAACCTAGGTACTCGTTAAACATTAATGTTAATTTAATAGATTAATCGAAAATCAATCCAGGTAAATGGAAATTCGCTTAGTCGGCAGGTTTAATGCAGCGGGGGTATTTTAAACACATAATGACATAACCTTCTAAATTTTGAAAAAAATATAATTTCATTATTTTTTCAGCTGTTGTTTAAAGTGTTGTACTGACTTTAAATTGTTGCCTTTATAGACTTAAATAATTTAAAATTTCGAATTAATTATAGCAGCCCTATAAACTAATATTAAGTTATTGTGTTGTGTTGTGACATCTACTATCCTAAAACCTAGTCAGTCATGTAACTATATTTTATGTTCAGTAAATTATAAGCCAATCACTAGTCTCAGGTTAGAGACACTACTTTAGCTTAGCTAAGATAAAAATACTAAGATTAAATCCAAGATAAATACTAAGATTAAAAAATGCCCCGCCAAAGCGAACTTGCAGATTAAGTAAGTACCAATTACTCGATTATAACTTAACTAATATATCGTCTTTAAAATGTCATTTATATTCCCTATTAAAGAAAATAATTTATGAGTTGTCATACAAATAAAGACTTTAGTCTTATTACGTCTTCGGAACGTTGCTGACGTCGCTCTTATTGTTAGTTATCATGGACAAAAAGAATTCTTCTTAGTCTATGTTGTTACCCAAATGAGTACGATATAAAGCTTAGATCCATCGTTCCTCCGAATGATAACGAAAACAGCGATTTCATTAAGGGCTTTACCCCCCTGTGATTGAATTATTTCCAGAGTTTACTCAAGGAATAGTGTTGCTGAGAAACTTTCTTTTTATGAAGTCAACTTCATGAAAATTATCTAAATTTGTCGGATTTTTGTATCAGCCAATTGACCTCTAAATATTTATTTTCATACTCATATTGGATATCAATTTCAATCTCTCATCCTCAAAATGTGCCTTTTGAAGGTTTGAATGATATCACACGAAAGCCCTTCGTCCTATAGGCCTACGTTTTAAACATTTCAGTTTGTGCTGAATACTGTTTTCAGTTGTGTGAACTTTTTCAAGTTTATATTTGTTTACATTATAACATATGGCCATGATACAATTTTGGTTTACATCCGTACAATAATGGGGTTATTGTTACAGTTGGTGATGTTTTAGTGAATTCAAGTAAAATGATGGAATGTTATTTGTATTAATAAAGAAGAAAATTACTTTCGTTAGATTTTGTGTTGATAGGATTTGCAATATTAAAATTGTAAATTAATTCAAATATGTTACGGATTTTGAAGTCACGAAGTGACACCACAGACAATGGAGTAAACCATTAGAGTATTATATTGTCTGTGGTGACACTGTCTGCTAGTTTATTAATTCATTTCATCAGGTTAATTTTACATGTTTTTAAATCGTACCGTAGTACAGTATCTTTATCTCAACTCAGGAGAAGAACGAAACAGCTAACGCTTTTGCGGCGATTAGAGGCAACTGCCCTAGTAGTTTGTGTATTCGCCGCTGACATTTGTAGCGCTAGCAGTTTGCTTTTTTACTCCTAGTTTTCATCTGTAGTTTATTTATTTATTAAAGATATTACTATATTATTATTTCTAATGATCCTGAATCGCTTCATAATTATAACTAAGATATAGACGAATTTTTATTTGATAAATGCTTTACTTAACTACATCTTGGTAAGACAAATTCCAACTGCACATCAGATGGTTCTCGCGGTGATTTTCGTTACCTTTCTGGGTTAGTCTGTAGTTTGTGGCAGTTTAATGCCAGTGTAATAGGTTTCATCTTGTTTGAAAAAAACATTGTTTGAAAAGCCGAGAGTCGTATCTCTAACCTGAGATCGATGATTGGCTTATAAATGAAAGTAAGTAATCTACACACAACCGAAACCGACACCGACACAGAATTCCCGCGTGCTTGCCTACAAGCAGAGGGTCACGGTTCAATTTAGTGATAATAATAATAATTCAAACTAATGTATCGATTATTAGGTATAGAACAGTTTTTCGAATAATTAACCGAAAAATTTATTCGAACACGAATAAGAAGTAAACAGCTCGCTATTCCTATTCCTTGAAATAAATACAGTTCACTAAAAAACGAGATTGTTTCATTCATTCCAAAAATTAATTTTACAAATTATTTGCCTGTTCGTTCGCTCCAATGTTTATTCAATCCAACGGGTACAGTCAACTCTAGAAGTAGACTAACCAGTAGAAAATATTAATTTAGAATTTTACTGTACATTGGATCGAATGCACATTGGAGTGAACGATCAGAATAATTTAAATATGTACAGTAATAATCTTGAACTGTTGCATTCCCTCCAAGATCGTTCGCTCCAACAGTGGTGGGTGTTGCGTTCCCCAATCTGCAGGCTCGTGGCGCTTGTATATTGCCGTGAAAGTTTAGTATGAATCTTTTTGACCACTTGTTGACCTTAATTTTTATGTCTTTACAAAAATAATACTTTGATATAGTCATTAAAGTCCCTACTGGTATAAAACCTAATCAGACATACCGTAGGCCTACTATATTTTATGCATAATTAACATTAATTGGCAATAACTTAAGACGTACTCTACGGGCATATTGGAAAACGTCTGCAATACAATTTACATACACACACATATATATATATATATATTATTAATAGCATTGACTATACACAGAATAATAATAACTAGTTCAATAAAGTTAAAGTTTTGACAACGCGATAATTTATATTGGGATTTACCTTTTCAATGGAGAGCTTAGCATTGTATACCATTTATTTACAACAAAAATTTGTAATCACAAACAGTGGAGATTTTGACTTTCGTATAAAATATTAAGGTATGGAGGTGTTGTGTTTGTAACCATTATTTCATATGCTAATAGGAAATAATGTTTGATGTTAATAATTCAAGACGTTTTTAGATTCTTTTTTTTTTAGTTTGTCCAATAATCGTCT
This sequence comes from Macrosteles quadrilineatus, assembly GCF_028750875.1. NCBI lineage: Eukaryota > Metazoa > Arthropoda > Insecta > Hemiptera > Cicadellidae > Macrosteles > Macrosteles quadrilineatus. The sequence continues at coordinate 54,573,869 of NW_026542600.1, forward strand.
TCATGACCACTACTAGGACTGGCTAGTTTACGTGCGAAGTTTTCCAGCAATTGCCGTTTTCCAACTACGATATGACGGAAATATTCGTTAACGTAAAAAAAAATATTTTGTACCACCCGAGTAGGCCTACCCGTCTTCGTACGGAGTTGGCTTATAATTATAAAATGGTAATTGCAGTTATACTCAGACTTTGCGTTAGCAATGGGAGAGGACACGGTTTAAGTAAATTTGGTTCTTTTAATATAGTATAGCACATCTAGCATAGCCATAATATTATACCACTGCACCTAAACATAGAAAAAAGTAAAGTTAACACAGCTTTGTTTTGGTGCTTGGTTCAAATAAGCTGTTGTTATAAGTGCAAAAAGAATTACTAGTGAAGTAACCTGTTGGAAAACCTTATAACTTGTTAATGTCATTGAATATCATAGAAATAACTTCTTGATCAGCATTGTTCGTGTTATTAAATTTACGGAAAGTAAATAAAAGAAACGTCTTATAACACTTAAAACATATATTTACGCTTAAATACTGTTACTCACAAGAAGGTAAATATACAAATACCCCCGCCGCAGCAAACCTGCCGACTAAGCGAATTTCCATTTGTCTGAATTGATTTTCAGTTAAATATATTTTAATAACATTAGGTTTAACGAGTACCTAGGTTTGCTGTTACAAGGAAACTAATAAAGAGTGTTTTTGAGTAAAATATTGATAGCTTAGTACAAAATAAATAAATTTGCCAAGTTTGATCAAAATATATCCATAAACAAGCGAACTACAACATTTGACAATATTCTCCATAAGAATAACATGGGAATTTTAAATTTACAATTTTTTTAATTTTATCCGTTACTAATAATCGAACAAAAATACTTTTATATACTAAATTATTTGTTTTTTTAAGCTCTTTAAAAAGGTCTAAAGAGAAATCGGGATATTTTGTGTTTTGAGGGTCAAAAATGAGAAAAACCAATTTTTACCCCATAAAACCCCCCGTAAAGCCCCGTTCCCATGGTCCGATCGTGCTGGTTCGCGAACTCATTCAAGTTTATCCCCCTTTACACCTTTAAACCAAATTTCATCAAAATCGGACAAAAATTACTCAAGTTATCGCGTTCACGGACGTATATATATATATAAGTCTATATATATATACATATATAAAAATTTGAACGAATGGTGTTTTTGGCCTCTGGGGACATCAAAATGAAAAAGTGAATCGGTCCCGGGTCTAGGTCTTACCGTGCCACCTACGGTAATAGCTACTTCCCTATAGGGAAATTCGCTAAAAGGATGGTAAGCGGTGATAAATTTCGATTGGACACTCTAATCATCATCAGACCCAATAGGCGAGTACAGCTTCTATAATATGCAATAACATTTTATAACATGCAATAGCATTCTTTCCAAAAGTTAAGTCCATATTTCCTACAAAAATAGTCGCACTTCGGCTCACATCCTTGTCCCGTTACAACCATGGTCATGGCCATTCTTGTTGATAGCAGATCCAAATGGCCCGAAATACTCCACATGAAATCTACAACTTCTGCTAAAGTAATAGTCAAGCTTAGTACCTGTTTCGCAGCTTACGGCTTACCAAATACTGTGGTAACAGATGGAGGTACCCAGTTCACGCCTCAAGAGTTTAATGACTTTTTTAAGTTCAATGGCATTCGGCATCTGGTTTCACCACCATATCATCCGGCTTCGAATGGCCTCGCAGAAAGGATGGTCCAGACAACCAAATCTGTCTTTCTGAAACAACTTTTGGAGGAACCACAGGAACACGCCACACTCGACCACAGGCATGACATACCTGCCGAAATGTTTCTCAAGACCATCCCACGTACACCATTGAGTTTACTTAAGCCTCATTTCTCTGACGATATGAAGAGAAAGCAAGAAGAGACGAAAACGAGAGGTGATACCCGAAGAGGTAAACAGAGATCCTTTAATAAAGGAGATATGTTACTAGTCCGTACTGTGAGACAAGAGAAGATAAACTGGCAGTCTGGTGTCATTTTCAAGGTTGTCAGTCCAGTAACCTATCTAGTTAATGTGGAAGGTAAAACAAGATTCGTACATGCAGACCACCTTAAGTTGAATCCATCACGTATGAAGATGAAGAAGAACAAATGTTACCTAGACCAGATGAAAACACAAGGGCAGAAGAAATTGCAGCCCCGGCAAATGAATATTCTCCTAGACAAACCCCAACAAAAAGCCCTAGTAAAGCCCAGACAAGAATGTCATTACCACAAAATCAAGACCCACAAGAATCACCAGGAATAATCAAGTCTCCAGAAAGAGTAAGAGTCCAGACTCATGTATCAGGCGTTCAAAACGAACAACAAAACCGCCTGATAAACTGAACCTGTAGAGCTTAAGAAGAGAGTCTCCCTCCCTAAGAAGAGTTTTTATTTAGAGTGAATGTTTTATTTTTATAAGTAGGGAGGGAATTGTTATAAAGTAAAGAATGTTTTAGTTTCATTATTACAATCATCAAGAAGCCAGTTTTAGTTAAATACAATAGGGCCTAAGGTCAAAGTACAAATAGTACAAAGTACAACCCTACAGAGGAGACGAACGAGGAGGGAGTCTCAGTCTACGTTATGCAATAGATCGATGAAGTAATATAATTATATTACTTCATCTATGGTTATGCCAAGGTACGTTGAACATCATAGTGATAGTAGTGCGTTGATAGTCAGGTTAACTTTATAGTATCAGACCGGCTAGTTTGTCTAAATCGTATAGATTATGATCAGGCAATTATTACAGAATACTAAACTATTTCAGAATCGAAGCTCACGAGCTTTAAAAAAAAAGCTTATGAAAATTTCTTTTGCTACTCAAATTTTTGAGGAAAGGTTGCGAAAATACAATGATCAGATGTTTTAATTTATCTTATCAGCTTTTTCTTTACAATAAATTTTGAGCTGCTTAAACTATGCTTGAATTAGGAATGGAAATATTGATATAACTATATACAGTTTTGGACTACTCGATTCCCGTACATAGGATGGGCCGACAGCTCGTATTTATATTAAATCATATTTAAAAAGAACTAGTGGCTTGTAGGGAAGTCCCTAAAAACTCAAATGTAAAACAAATTATTGTAATATTTTAACAAACTCAGAATAAAATTATCTGTGTGTCAGAGTTGATACAGTGCTACAATAATACATGTACTCATATTAGTACCCTGGCCCAGTTATTATCCATAATCTTATAAGTTAGCTCTACTCCTTTTGTAAAGGCGCAACTAAATTATTGTAAAGGCTGACCAAACTAAACCCTAGTTTCGTTTCTGATCAACATAAAATAGAAACTACTCTTTGTGTAGACTTATGTGGTGGTATTCCTCCTAAAGCTGTGATTGACTTTACACACTCTATCAAAATAGGCATATTTAAACGTTCAGTGGGTTCATAGATTAGACCGTATTAAAGTATTTATTTGTTAATCCGTCCTCATTTTAAGTACTTAATAGTATAACATTTTTCATTCAGTGGATGTACCTATTTTTTTACTTTTAAAAGTTTTTATATTTATTTAGCCTCCAGGCCTACAATTCAAAAAGCTAATCATCGACTGATTGCTGGTTAGGGTACCATTGTCATGTTAACGAAACCAATCACGAAAAAAACTTTTCATCAGCATTGATATAGGTACATATTTTTGGTAAGTGAAGTGTAAAGAAACGGAAACTACCTCTAGGGTTTACTGTTATGGATTCTCCCTTTACTATGCATATTAGGCTATATTATTTTAACCTTTTTTCCTTGGAGCAACAGGCAGTAGGTACGGTACGCCTACCTGGTTAAAATCTCCAAATATGTATTGCCTGTACGAACCTACTGTATTTCATATTTTATTCCCAGGTTTCTATTCTCTAGCATAGCTTTTGAGGTTATTCGACTTGATACAAAATATTGATTAACACTACAATTACTTGTCAAATTAAATGTTATGAAATTTACAACAAAATTTTTGAATAAATATTCAACTTATGTTTTGAAATAAAAACCAAACAGAAGTTTTCTAACTAATCTTGCATCATCGTTGATTATTTAGTCAATGGGGCTACATTTCATGTTAAACATTCCTTCAACACATCAATAACCTTCAAATGTGAAGAAATGTAATGAAAGTAAACTTCGTGAACATTTGTTTTAAAATAAAACCAAAGCTGAAGTGTTTCAGCCATTCTGAATCCATTTCCTTTGATTTTAGCCATCTCCCATTATTATACTACTAATCATGCGCTTGGCTTATTTATATAAAAATACACAAATTCGCAAATTGCACGGTAAAATTGATTTCAACATTTTAAGACATAACGAAAAAGTCTCAATTTTAGGTAACGTTATCTCTGGTTTTATATAGTATACAGTACATTGCAGTATTGACTGGCATATGAGTAACCCAAGTGTAATATTGCTTACTGGCTTAATGATAAATCACGATCAGCTGTATTGAAGTAAATAAAAGTCAGCAGTAAATGGCTACTAATGCTATTCTTATGGAGAACATTTTATGTTTTATCTTATTTTGTGTTAAAATTTTGGAAATTTCACTATTTTCCCCGCCATCACGGGATAGAGACCTTACCGTCATTCAACGACTTACCAGTTGTCCACAATTTTGACCAAAGAATCGGCTTACTTAACAGACTAGTGGCTTGTAGGGACATAAGTCCAATTAGTCCATAACATAAAGTGCTCAAATGTAAAACAAATTATTGTAAGAATTATACTATCTTTCCGTGTCAGAATAGGTACAGCTAAATATCCCTGTACAACATTTATCTTTTGTGTGAAAATGATTTTTGTTTGTCTTTGTTTGCTTTTGTTGACGTTATTTTCGATAAATAATTTAAATCACTCCAGAGGTTTGGTTTAACTCTGCTAAAGGCAGCAAACATATAATTGTTTGTGAATAAATACTGGTTTACTAAGGTAGCTTTGGTGTTTGGTCTTGTGGTTAATGGTGATAAAAATTTGCTTCTCTGATTGACATTTTGGAAATTGTTTTCGTCAAATATGAAAAGGCAAAAAAGGTGTGTTGAGATAAGCTTAGTTCTTGGTCAAAACCGCTAAAGCATACGGAACCAGTTATTATTTCTATGTTTAAACTCCTTTTGTAGATAATTGACAAATTTAGTGTAAAGTAAAGGCATCCCATTTTGTTTCTGATCAACATTAAAAAACTATAATTTGTGTAGATTTATGTGGTGGTATTCCTCCTAGAGGTGTCAGTTGAATTCCTGGATACTCTTCCACACCATGCAGGTCTTCCCTACACTGTCTAGTTACTTCATTCATTATAAAAACGGAAAAAAATAAACAAATACATTTTGAAACATCATTTAACAACTTTGACATTCAGAATAAGTATAAACGTTGCAATAAATAAGTAACAGCTGATAATAATGCAGACATTTTCCAATCCCCATGATTTTCTTATGGTGGATATTTTTGGTGGCCTATACGTCCCCAACATCAACGTTTATGGCACCCAACATTGCAAGCTGTCTATCGATAGCTCCACCCTGCAACAAAGCAAACTTGTAACGCATCCTCCTTATTTACCGTGTACAGAATAATCGGTTGTGAGAGGTGATGTGGTAACTGCAAGGGTTAGGTGGTGACTATCCACCTTAATTCCTGTTCCACTCTCCCTCAGCCAAGCAAAATGGCGTAGAACAGCTAAATGTAACTCGAGTCAGGTACAATAAAAAACAATAATTTTCAATAGTAACCGTTTTTTTACCACCTACCGATATATATTATATTTTGAAATACTTTATGTGATAATGTTTTTTAAAAGCATAACTTGTTGTAAAAACAAAAACCCTTGATTATTGTGATTATTAGGGCTTTCTTGATATGAAATAGTAGATTAGTTGCTGTATTACAGAATAAGCAATGCATATGCATTATATATAGGCCTAGTAAAAATTATAAAACAATATAGTTGATTTGATATTGTTATTTTGGATTTCAAAGGAAAAACATAGCACATGGTGAAGATAAATATTAAAAGTTACTGCTATTTCAGTAGTAATCTATTTTAAGTTATTCCATCAAATTAAATACTTTGACTTACAATATCAAGTTCCAATTCTAGGTCTTCGATATCTTGTGCTGGTGCCTGTGCGGGTGCGGGTACTGGTGCCTGTGCGGGTACCGGTGCCTGTGCGGGTACCGGTGCCTGTGCAGAAGCCGGTGACTGTACGGGGGCCTAGTAAAAATTATAAAACAATATAGTTGATTTGATATTGTTATTTTGGATTTCAAAGGAAAAACATAGCACATGGTGAAGATAAATTTTAAAAGTTACTGCTATTTCAGTAGTAATCTATTTTAAGTTATTCCATCAAATTAAATACTTTGACTTACGATATCAAGTTCCAATTCTAGGTCTTCGATATCTTGTGCTGGTGCCTGTGCGGGTGCGGGTACTGGTGCCTGTGCGGGTACCGGTGCCTGTGCAGATGCCGGTGCCTGTACGGGTGCCGGAGCATGGCCCCAACCTCGTCCTCGCCCTCTTCCTCTCCGGCCTCTCCCTCTTTGAGGAATTTCTCGATGATGGCCACCATTTTCTGACGGAACAAATAAACTGCACATCGGAGGTAATTGCACATAATGGTTAGTTACCATACCTGAGCAAATGTTCTTTGTGACCAATAACTGCTGATGGCATTGAAACCAAACCAATTAAATAATAAGTCACAGACCATGATATACAGGATGCCCACAATGTCTTAGCCTGATAAGAAAACCGCATAGTATGAGAACAAGTGATAAAGATGTATTTACAGTCACTTTCATTTCCAATCACGATCCAGAGATTTATACTCCCTCTAACTCTACAATTAAATGTAGCCTATCTGTTAACCTTCCTGCTTAGAAGGACGTTGAACTGCTATAGGGGATTGTGTTTCGTGAAACAATAAAACACACAGTGTTTCTCTAGTAAACTCGCAATAGGCCTATGTGATTTTTTATCGTATTGAATCATAACCTTATTGTTGGCAATCAGCTGTTTTTATGAGTTACCAACTTCATTTAATCAAATTTTAGGAAATTCCCTACAAAACAAGGCATGCAAGTTAGTGTGGCTCTAATGGTTTTCGTACAGCAAAGTTATTATAAGAGGCCAAGACTTTGTGGACACCCAGTATATTATCAAAATTTCGCGTATGTATTTGCTTTCATTATAGTTTCATTATAATACCTCTTACAGCAAGAGTTATGTTTTATATGTTTACAATTAGTTGTACCAATCTTGGTTGTAATTATTTACTTGTACCATATACAGCATCAATGTATAGATATATAATAAAATATTATTTCAACCTCTGGTGTAAGTTATGCAATATCCACATAAGCTGAATTTATTGAAAATAAAATTACTGAGCTTAGTTGGTAGATAAAAACATTTGTTTGTAATTAGATACAGTCCTGTATCATTGATAATATTTTACTACAATTACTAAAACATAATTAAAACACCACCAAGAAAACATATTGCTGAACATAAAGAATACAAACTACGATTTTGGTGTTGGGGGTGGTAATCAGGACTTACATGCCCATTCACAAATTATGACAAAGCCCAGACAAAGCCAGTACTGCTAGTAAATTGTAATACAGAGCATGTAGACAGACGTATAAGATGTATATATAATACACATTTACTCTAAGAAACGATAGCAGAGGCAGATCCAGGACTTTTTTAAAGACAGACTTTTTTAATTTTTCAATATTTTAAGGAAATTGTTTTGAACTTTAAAAGGGTTCAAATTAGTCACATTTTTACAGGTTGATTTCATGTATAGGGATGTGTATTGTGTATGTAGGGTACACTACAATTTAATAAACACATATTCAAGAATTTATTTGATATTTTTATTTTATCTTAAAAATGTTTGATACAGGCTCAAGTATTTCATATACAATTTAAAAATGATTCATAATAACGTAATATAAAAAAATCACTAAACTTTTGGGCTATTTACATAAAAATGTTGTGTGCCTTGTGTTTAGACTTATAGTTATGGGCTGTTCAGTATATTATGCATACCGGTACGTGCAGTGTGCAGGAGACTTTGGACAAGTTAATTAATGTAAAAACCGACTGAAAAATTGTACATGAAATAAATAGTGTTTTAATTAGTCATAATATATTTAAAAGCTATAACATATTAGGTAATTTAATGAGTTACCTTCTTGCAACGGGTTACGAGGTATGCCTTCGCCCCTGGGCCTCCCCTTGGACCTCTCGCCCTGCCGGCTCCACCACGGCCACTTGCTCTTGCCTGGCCAATTAGTGGCCTATCCAAATCTGAAATTTAGGCCTATGTATTAATATTCTACGTTTATAACCATAAGCAATTTTAAATACGTATTGAACCAACTACTAATATTCATGGATGATAATTTATGTATGACTTTGTACTAAAGATAGGTATGATAAGAGTGTCGATGGCTAGTATTCAGACATTTAATGAAGACATTACAAAAATGATATGATTGTAATAAGTAAAGTATATTACCATTGAGTGATATATGGTAATGCAAAAACTGTAGTTCATGTAGTTATAATTATCATGCCTATTACACAACGTTGGAGATGGAATGTAATTTAGTTTTTAATTTCTTCAAAGCTAAAACATCCTTAACCCTCCGAGTGTTATTTGTCGCTGCAGCGACTCACAAACACTGTTTACGGCGAAGGCTCTATGACTGACAAAATCGGATTGAACTGGATCGAGTTAGGTATCGTTTTATTTGACAGATTCAGAGCTTTCTCCGGAGGTCTGTCTCTAAGCGCTTTTCATTTTAGTTCCGAAAATATTGTAGCAGACAGCTGACGTGCGTATTTGTAAACAGCTTGGTTAACCTCGGACCGATGACTGATGTGTTTTATTACGTTTATCATTGTTTTAGTGTTAAAAATCAAAAGTAGTGATATACGTGGTGCATTATAAGAAGATTTAAGTGATTTTGAAGGGCTGGTTGATGATCCTGAAGAAGTAGGTAGTGATATTGATGTAAATTATCAGCCAGATTCCTAGCTATGGTTAGGCTATGCATTCTTAGCTAAACGCTATGTACTGAAATCTGTTTTTTGCCCATAACTTATTTATTTGCAAATCTACTTCCTTATATTATTATATATTTGTAATCCTCATAAAATTTAGAACAAAGTGGCTATTTTCAAATATTTATAGGCCTATAATTTATACAATTTCATTAAGCGCAAACTTATTTTATTTTTTTAATTTCCCAAAATATTTTTTTTTACCTAAAAATTTTTTTTGAACAAATGTTCCTTATGTTTTATATATAATATTGAAGCCCATGATTTTCCAAACAAAATGGTATATAGAACAGTATAATTAACATTGTTTTTAAGCTTCTCAGATCCGTTTTAATAAAACCTTGCAAATGAGCAAAAAATAGGCAGACAGTAAGGCCAAAACAAGGGACACTCGGAGGGTTAAGTAAAAATAAAAATATTCATATTAATCAAGCTATAGAGGCATCACTGTGTATGTAAGTTAAGTTTTTGTAGCATGGGAGGGAAAAAATGAATTAATAACATTACCGCGTCCTCTGCCGAGTCTTCTAACTCGTCCTCTACCTCGTCCTCTTCTTGGACCTTGGCGTCTTTCATGATCACGTCGAGAACACCACCCAATAGCTCTACTTCCAACACATCATCAGCAAGTTCTTCATCTATAAATGTGTTGTCAAACATTAAACCGTATTGATACAACTTACTGGCATAGCCTAGTGGCATGATAGATATTCGAAAGTAAGTGCATAAATATAATTATATATACTAGCTGTACCCACGGGCTTCAGCCTTGGTTAAGTTAAGCTTAAATAAACTAAACAGAATACAGTAACACAAAAATCACACCTGATTTTAATAAAGTAATAAATTAAAAGAATAACATACAAATAAATACAGCTGAGGTATTTTTAACATTAGGTATATGGAAAGTTCCCTTTGGGAAGCAATTACAAAACATGATGGTTTGGGATTGACCTTATAGGGCAATTTATGAAATAATGCTAAATTTAATGAAATAAAATAAAAATAAAATAAAAAAATAAAATAAAATAAATGCTAAATTTAATGAAATACTATTCCTTGTACGAAAACTAAAGTACCAGATCACTCGTCCCTATCTGCTAATGGTCTACCACTCTCTCTTCCATAGCCACATAAACTATGGCCTGGCTGTGTGGGGACATAGCCCCACTACCCAAAGTCTGCTGCTACTTCAAAAGAAGGCCGTACGTATAATAACATCGTCAAGTTCAACTGACCATTGTCGGCCTATTTTCAAGGAGCTTGGCATCCTGACCATTCACAGCCAATACGTGCTTAACATCCTAGCCCTCCTGAAAGAAAATTAACCATCCTTCATAACTAGAAGTGTACAGCATGATTATGGGACGCGCAGAGCATGTGATCTTGACCTGCCCCGCTGCCGACTCAGTCACACTCTTAACTCCTACCCATCGCTTGCTATTCGGCTTTTTAATACACTGCCGATAGGAGTTCATGCTCTTGACAAAAAGAGATTTAAGCTGACGCTACGCCAGAGTTTGCTCAGTAGACCGCTTTACTCCTGGCAAGAAATGTTTGACGAGCCTCTGGTTTTTGTAAATAATACCGCTTTACCCGCCTTTGTTGCTTAGTTGTATATATATGTTTTGTGTTTAAATGTTTTTAATGTAAATAAGACGCAATCTATCCAACTTTGTTGGTCAAAGATGAAGTAACCAAGTATCAAGTAATGGATAGTTTTGCGCAAGGTTTCTCATCATGACGAACATTTTAAGTATATGGTTTGTGGGGGTGTGACTTGTAGTTTTCTCAAAAGTTCATGGGTAGGCCTACTTTTGGCTTTATATATAGATGTGTGTGTGTGCAATTTCCCTCAACGCCCAAGCAAAAAACTACTCTAGCAAGATGTTGCATGCAGATTATTCTTATATGGTTTTGGACGTTTTGGTGCACAGTAAGAAGGTTTTTTTTTTAAATTACCAAAGGGCCCTGTCCCAGGGAGTTTTAAAGTTACAATGTAAAGTCTATAATAAGTAAATTAGGCTCATTGAATATGATTTTCATAGGATATATATGTAGAATTGCAATATTTAACACTATCCTTTGCGAAGCACGGGGTAACAACTAGTACACATGTATTTAACGTCGTAAACCGTTGTAGCTTACAAATCTTCTACTACCTATTGTTTAAACGGCAAACAGCTAGTATTACCATAAAAACAATAGTAGCAATAATTATTGTACGCTAGTTATTTTTTCGTATAACCTCACTTGCGATACAAAACGCAGTGCATAGAAACACTTTTAGTTACGAGCCTTGGCAATTGCTTTCTTCGTTACAAAACTTCTACGAGTGTCGTTAACACTATTTACGCGAATTGCGTACACGACAGTGTTTTAATTTCTAAAAATCACTACTCATGACTTCTATGAGAGGTTATTTTTTTGATTATAACCTCTCATTTCTACTGACAGTGATGCAACGAAACATTGTATTGTACCAAACACTAATTGCACCACTCAACAATTATATTGACCTGAACAGCTGATTAGTTGAAGTTTGAATCATTACAATTTAACTTCTTCTCTCTCAATCCTTGAACCTCATTGATCGTTCCCCCGTGCGGTACCGGGTTAGAATAGCACCGCAGCCTTCTCGGGCTTGTCGTAAGAGGCGACTAAAAGGGTGACCGACGAACTCACTGGGAGTCCCTGGGAGTGCCCCTGTTGTGTTGCAGGGGTTGATGTGTGCTCTGCACTGCCGATGGGTTTTATCAGTGGGTCGTGAGAAACCAGCCACTTCGGTCCTTGGTCAGGGAGTGCGGCATGGATGCAGAGGTCGGGCTCTGCATTGCGACGGGCGACCCCCGGCATGTCAGGTATCCGGTGCTGGGCAAACGGAGGTCGGGCCCCGGGGAACCGGGGTAGGGGTTTTTTGTCCCCGAGGGTATACCCGTTCCTGACTGATTCCGGGCCGCTCCTTGCCGCACGATGCGCTGGAGAAAACACAATGAGTTTTAATAAAAATCCTACAAACACATCATTGAATAGGAGCTCAAATGAGCAAAATGAAGCGTCTGAAGTGGAGCAGAACCCCTTTGATCGAAGCTCCAAGCTTAAGAGGTCGCCACCACCGAAAACCGTAAGGACATCTCCGCCACCTGCACCTTTCAAGTGCTCTACGTTCCCCCCGTTAGGATCCCTTTCGGCAAGTGGAGCTGGAAACGGTCCAGAAAATGTTGGCGATGTAGATGTCGAACTGGCATTGCCGGGAACTGTTGTAGGGATGCCGAAGGAAACCTTCACAGCGACGTCGCGGTCGGAAAGCTCTGAGATTGTGCTTCTGCGTCAGGAATATCTTGACGCAGATAGTAACATTGAAACCCGGCTCCGTGACATGGAAAAGACGATTAAGGCTATGCTGGACACCTTCCGGACCCAGAGAGCCGTAAACCAAGTGGTAAAAAATGGAATGGCAAAACTAGAGGATGACCTTGGCTTCGTCTTTGCCTGCCGTCTGGTAAGCATGGCGACCATGGAAAAGATTGCCGAAAAGGTGGTGTCCCTGCCCGATGAAAGAGCGCTGCCTTCTAAAAAACGTCGGAGGCCTTCCACATTGGAGAGTCCTCCAAAAAGAGAAGAAGGCGTCCAGACCAAAAAGACCACGGTAAAGGCCAAGGCGACTCAGACGGACCTCTCGTCTGCTGTGCCCAACGGTACGTCGTTTTCTGACGTAGCTGCATCTCGAGCGAGGCGCCAACTGGCACAGCAACCCACGACTCCTCTTCAGGGAAGTTCCCGAAAGGGGTCAGTGGTGGAGACACCTGGGGCTGTTTGGGAAAACCGCCTTTCCAAAAAGGAGAAGAGGCAATTGAGGCGGGCGGAGGTCGCCTCCATGAAAAATGAGGCAGTGAAGGCACAGCCAACTGGCGTGGCCCAAACTGGGCCCGGTTCGGTGCCTGCACCTAAAAGGTTGCGGCCAAAAAAGCCCAGGATGGAGGCAATCATTGTCAAACCCTCAGGGGGGAGATCTTTTGCCGAGGTCTTGGGTGCAATCAAGGCCAATGCTAAGCCAGAGCAGACCGATACGGTTGTACGGTCGATTAGACAAACCCGGGGCGGGGACATTCTCCTTGAACTGGGTAGGTCGAAAGACAAAGCAGCCTTTACTGCCGAACTGAAGGCAGCTGTCGAAGGCCAGGGCACCGTCCGTTCTCTTGAGCCAAAGACATCAGTTGAGGTTCGAGACATTGATTGTGTGTCGACGGAGGCTGATGTTGTGGAAGCCCTGAAGAAAGCTATCCCCGAGCTTGGTGGGCAAACGGCTTTTCTGAAGGTGTGGCTCACAAAACCGAATAGGAGCCAGCAGCGGATGGCGGTCGCCGAAATGGCAGACGCACATGCCAATAAGGTGCTGGCACTCCAACATCTGAGAGTCGGCTGGGTCAACTGCAGGCTCAGACGGAGAGTGGAAGTAAAGAGGTGTTTTAAATGCCTCTGTTTCGGCCATTCCTCCCGAAACTGCAAGGGACCCGACCGAAGCAAGAACTGCCTTCGGTGCGGGGAAGTCGGTCACATCCGTAAGGACTGCCAAGTCGAGTCCTGTTTTCTTTGCAAAGAAAATGGGCTCGCTGAAAAACACTTGAAGCATATAGCTGGGTCTGGACAGTGCAGTGCATTTAAATCTGCACTACAACAAGCGAAAGCCCTCCCACGAAGATAAGAATCCTTCAATGCAATCTTGAGCGATCCAGGACGGCTGACGCACTTCTATGTCAGTTTGCCCTAGAACACGATGTCGACGCGCTTTTAGTCAGCGAACAGTACCAGTACCGTGATAGGGACCCAGCTTTTTGGTTCCCTGATAGTCTTGGTACTGCTGCAATCTGGGCGCGTAATGCAGCTACAGTACAAGTACGGGGTCATGCGAAGGGCCGAGGTTTCGTTTGGGTTCGGTGCCGGGATGTCACTTACTTTAGTGTCTACCTCACTCCCAATGAGGCCATCCGTGACTTTCGTGAGAAGATAGACCGCCTGGAAGAGAGCGTGCGCAATACCACAGGACACGTCGTCGTGGGTGGGGATTTTAATGCTAGGGCTGTCGAGTGGGGAATGACCCTCACAAATTCCCGGGGCAAGTACATTCTGGACTTTGCTGCCAGAGCCGGACTCGTTGTCGTCAACGAGGGCAACACGCCAACTTTCCGGCGCCCTGGGAAGCGGGGAACGATCCCAGACATTACCCTTGCATCTGAGTCTCTTTTGCCAAGGATCAGAGCCTGGAGAGTCCTGGAGGATTACACGGCCAGTGACCACCAGTACATAATTTTTGAAGTCCTGGATGGTCATCAGAGACAAGTGGCAGCGTTTCGTCAAGTGCCCGTTCGATGGAACATTAAAAAACTGGACGTGGCAAAATTCAATGGAGCCATCCTACGAAGAACGCAGGTGGTTCATCCTGCAACTGGCGTGCCTCACGCAGAGGCGTTAGTTACATCCACGATGAAACTGATTGTCTCGGCCTGCGATGAGTCTATGCCTCGCAGGAGATACCGGTGCAATAAGCGTCCTGTGTACTGGTGGACTGCCGAGATTGCGGAATTGCGTCGAGCGGCATTGAGGGCCAGAAGACTTGCTACCAGGGCTAGAGAACCCCTAGACAGACGGCGTAAGTCGGATGCTTATAGGGTGGCTAGGAGGTATCTTCGTCGAGCCATCAATCGGAGTAAACGCAGTTGCTGGGATAAATTAAGGGACGATGTTGATTCCAACCCGTGGGGCCTGGGTTACAAACTTGTAACCAAGAAACTTGGAACCCGCTCTCCACCTTCCGTCATGGACAGGGTCACTATGGAGAGGATAGTCGAGTCCCTTTTCCCGGCTCACGCGTTGCGCCCACTGCGGGATTATGGAAGGGTGGACGACGTCCCACTTTTCAGCCCTGAAGAGCTGGTGGCGGCCGTCATATCCCTGAAGAACAACAAGGCTCCTGGTCCCGATGGGGTGCCCGGTGAAGTCCTCAAGAAGGTTTTGACTACCAACCCCTTGATCCTTTTGAGCATGTATAACGCCTGCCTGGTTGAAGGGGTTTTCCCCTTGTGCTGGAAGACAGCTAGGCTTGTGCTTGTTGGGAAGGGCAAGGGAGACCCAGATCTGCCATCCTCTTACAGACCTCTGTGTATGTTGGATACGGCTGGCAAAGTCCTCGAGAAATTGATCCGTTCCCGGCTAAATTCAGCCGTTGTCGCTGCGGGGGACCTCTCCCCTCGTCAGTATGGATTCAGGATGGGGCGATCAACGATTGATGCGATTGAGGAGGTGAAGCAAGCCGTGATGAGAGCTGAGGATTTTACCCACTACTCTCGCAGGGTTGTGCTGCTCGTAACGCTCGATGTGCGAAATGCATTTAATTCGGCGAGGTGGTGCGATATGCTGGATGCTCTGGAGAACACCTTCCACGTGCCGGCATACCTCATGCGCATCATAGAGGATTATCTCCGGTTTCGCCTCCTAACGTATGACACTGCGGAGGGCCCGCGGACGATGAGTGTCACTTCTGGTGCTGCCCAAGGTTCCATACTCGGCCCAGACCTCTGGAACGTCGCTTATGACAGCCTTCTGAGGTCTGAAATGCCTGAGGAAACAGTCTTGGTTGGGTACGCAGACGACGTCTTGGTTGGCTCAGCTAAAGCTAAACCGAGTTATGCGTACCATAAACGCATGGATGGCAGACCACGGTCTCTCGCTTGCTCTGAGCAAAACCGAGATCGTGATTTTGACAAAAAACGGATTGACACCATCGTGCCGTTGAGGGTGGGAGCCGTCGAGGTTCAAACTGTTCGTTCTGCCAAGTATCTTGGGGTCATGGTAGACAGCAAGCTTAGCTGGCGGGATCAGATCTTCCGTACAGCGGACAAGGCCGCTAGGGTGGTTTCTTCTCTTAGCCGGTTGATGGCCAATGTCGGAGGGCCTCGGTCCAGTCGTAGAAGGCTGTTAATGTCTTCGGTCCAGTCCGTACTCTTGTACGGTGCGGAGGTGTGGGCAGACGCACTAAATAAGGAGGCATACAGGATGCGGCTCGCCCGAGTGCAGCGTCAGGCAGCACTGAGGGTAGCATCTGCCTACCGAACAGTGTCCGAGCCCGCCGTCCTGGTGATTGCTGGAGTCATCCCCGTCAAACTTTTGGCGGCGGAGAGAAAGGCAATTTACCGGCGCCGTGGGGAGGACGAGGCACGAACAGAGGAACGCACCCGCACCTACCAGCTGTGGCAGGAGGGCTGGGAACAGGAGACACGGGGACTCTGGACCAGGCGACTGATACAGCAAGTCCAACCTTGGGTTGATCGGCGGTACGGAGAGGTGGACTTCTACCTCACCCAATTTCTGACGGGACACGGCTTTTTCCGGTCGTACCTGTTCAGGATGGGCAAAGCCGTGTCACCCGACTGCATATACTGCCCAGGCATTCTCGATGACGTGGAACATACATTTTTCCACTGCCAGCGCTGGGAAAGGTCCCGCCTGGAGGCTCAACAATTAATAGGACTGCTGTCGGTGGACACGGCCATACCGATTATGACGGAGGGTGAGGACAATTGGACCTGTGTGTCACATTATATCCAGGGTATTCTCCGCGCCAAGAAGATCGACCTTGACCGGGATGCGGTTGTAGGTAATTAAGAATCGAAATGCCAGAAACGGTGCGAGCCCTGAGGGCTTAGGTCACATGTTGGCCTGACTTGAAGTAATGTGACAAACAATTCCAGGTCTGTGTCCAACAGAGTAGAGGGGGTTTTTTAGTGAGTAGTCTGACAATTTTCAGGAGTCTCACACTACAGGCTGGCTACCTGTGTGCGTAAAAGCATTTTCCCTCCTCTCCCTGAAAAAAAAAAAACCTCATTGATCGTTACCCGTGTTTATAAGTTAAACTATGCTACTATGGAAGTAAACAATGCTGGTATGGCACACTTTTCAATTCTAGGAAGATGACTGAAACAGATAGCCTACTTAAAAAATTGGTCGTAGGTCAAATATAATTATTCAACGGACGAAACATTATTATAGTAGCCTACTGAACATGTATTTCAGGATTCAACTTTAAACAACAACAATTATAGAAGAACTTTGTTTTACGGTTTCCAATAATATCCAAAAGTCTACAAGTCTTAATGAACTATGTGTAAGAATAATTTTACCTTGCAGCAGAGGTGCAGGTGGAGGGGGTCCAACCTCGTAATCATCTTCTAAGCCATTATTGAGTAGACGGTTAGCCAGTCTACTAACGGAATGGCAAACCACCTGTAGAAACGAAACTCACACACGGCGTATAGCATCAGCTATGGCCCTGTCTTGCGCGATGTACGATGACATACGTGCAGACGGACCAGCTGTTCCAGCCACTATAGTAGAGTGTTTATATCTCGCAGCATGGTCTAACTTTCTCAGTCCATCTGAAAAAAGGATCGAAAAATAAATTGCATTAATATCCAACAATTTTGAGAGAGAATTGTGTTAAAAGTAAAGAAATTAAATTGCATCCTTAAAAATAAATAAATCAGACATTATATGACTGGCCTTTGGTTATTAGATAATACCATTGACTATATATACAGAAGACATCCCAGGCTTATGGGCCGGTAGTAGTGTGAGCCAGGTCTCGGGAGCAAGTAGTTGATGTGAGCTGCCAGTAGGCGCACGATAGTAGGATTTTTTTTCTATCTGCGCTCTATCTCGCACATTCCCCCCTTGCCCCGCGGCCTACTCTGCATCGCTATCACTTGCACATTCCTTCTCTCATTGTCTTGCTTCCCCACCGACCCCGTGACCCACACTGCTACACTGTACACTGCTACCATAGATAAAAGGAGTGCTGCTACGACGCTACATCGCGTCGCTACACTACAATACAACTGCTCGGGCAATGAATACAAGCTGGCGGTCGTCAAACCTTACGTTAATGTAGGCCTAGCTCACGATGACAACTTATCATCGATAACATTAGCATGTGTGTTGCGCGATTATGTGGTACGGAATATGATATTATGTGAACGAGTACTCTAATAAATAAAGGCGCAATTAATATGTTGCGCAAACATATTGAGTACTCATGATTAAGTTAGCCTAATTGATTTGAGTTTGGTTAAGATATACAAACTTCAATATTTAAAATAACAGCTTAAAAACTCTAAAAATTAAGAGAAAATATTAAATACCCCCGTCACAGCAAACCTGCAGACTAAGCGAATTTTCATTTGCCCGATTTTCAATTAAATCTAAAATAGCATTGAGTTAAATGAATACTTAGGTTTGCTGCTACAAGGAGGCTAATAAGTTAAAGTGTGTTTATAGTAAAATATTAATAGCCTAGTATAAAACAAATAAATTTGACAAGTTTTATTAAGACATATCTATAAACAAACAAACAAAATCATTTTACACTAAACCGTTTAGCTCTTTGAAGTTAAAATCAAAAGTTCTGCGATCAATTCCAATATTTACCATTTAATTGTATTTTCGAAAATAAACTCAATATCGTCTGAGGGTAGTTATAATGGTATTCATAAATTGAAGGTGCAGTTTCTTAAGCTGTATTTTTCCACCTAAGATTTATCAAAACTTGTATTTTAAATTTATCTTTTGTCACCATAAGTTTCTACTTTGGTAAAGGAATAAGCAATAGTTTCTTTATTCTTTGTTTGAAGTTCATTGTTGGTGATGGTGAGTTAATGTTGTTCAAAGGTTTATTGCGGACATTTTCCATCACAAATGTAAAAAACAATACACAACGTTTCGGGATCTGGAATCTGATCCCGTCTTCAGGTGAAAAAACTTAACTAACACATTACAACTAACAATACACAAACGCCCAACCTAAGTTGGAATACACTACAGAGTGTAGTAGTAAAAAAATATGCACTGTATAGCAGTCAAGTCATGATACAACATGCAATTAATAACAAATCACAAAACACTATAATCTATAAAAAGTTTAACGTAAAAAGCTCACACAATGGAACACTAATAGCACCGTACGCAATGACTCCACCAATGAGACACACACAGTTCAGTTCACAGTTTCTTTATTATTTTAGATTTTAGCGAATTTGACTTAAGGGCA
>NW_026542600.1:54593181-54637276 GCF_028750875.1 Macrosteles quadrilineatus
CCCTCTCCCAAATGCAAAGAAAGGTCATTTACCATTATGTTGAAAAGCAAGGGCCCAAGGACAGACCCCTGTGGGACGCCATGAGTTAAAGATTTGACAATAGAGGACTGACCATTTACAGAGACAAACTGCCTGCGCCCGCCCAAGTATGATCCCAGTAAGTCCAAACCCTTACCCCTAACTCCATAAAAATGGAGTTTGTCAAGCAAAGTTTTGTGGTCCACGGTGTCAAAAGCCTTGATGAGGTCACACATTGTGGCCCCAGCAAAGCCTCCCCTCTCAAATGATTTTAAAACATCGGCTCATCTGCGTACACCGGAAGTTCCGGTATCATAGTCTTACCTGTTACTGGCTTTTGGAAACCAGTAGGTTTAGAAAGTAAATACTAATAATTTTATATGTATTTAGATTTCTAATACAGCGGTTGTACTGATTTTAAATAAATATCTTTAAATTTTCCTTCAAAAAGTAGTTCTTTAGTTAAGGACCAATGAAATCGCTGCATCTGACTAAATGGCTGACCACAATAGCTATTGGCTGTTATTAAATAAATTGTAATCTTTTGAATTGAATCAATATTCTTTACAGAATTCTTAATAATATCATAGTTGGATAGCTGTGTAGTTGATGTATTTAAAATATTATTCTGCTTACATAATTTAAGATACACGTTTCGAAACTTCTTGTATCTAAACGTAAAGCTGCGTAGGCATTTTTGTAAAATAAGTTAATATTTGATATATAATGACTATTTAACAGGGGATTAACAAAATTCTAGTCTCAAATTGACTCATCTTTATCGTATTCCTAATATAACACCCTTTTGTATGGGATTGAAGGCGATGAACAGTAAAAACATCATACATCAAACGAACTTATTTATTACTAAATAAAATATATCTGATAACAAAACAAACACATGAACATAACTAAAAGTTGTAATACTGAATTCTGCGTAGCATCGTCTATCTAAATCCGAAAATTAGATCTCGCTGGGATAGCTCTCTCGTCGTGACGTGGTCGCCTTGAAGACACACGTGATGCAGGCACAAAAGTAGAGTCTCGTCTATACGGCATGTACCTTGAAGATGGCGGCAACCCAGATGATCCTGAAAAGATTAATGAAAATATATTTTAGTATGACAGTATAAATGTAATTTTAAGAAATGAAGATAATTTGTTGTTTGTGACTTGTTAGTACAGTACCTAAAGTATGCGTCCAACCATAAGTTAACAGTATAATAGTCATACTTACTTATTTCTCTCACATTCCTAGCATCAGCAGCATTTAGGACGTTGGTCATTGCAGGTCTAATCGCTACGTTTCTTCGGCTGTTCCTGCGACTTGCTCCAAACAATCTATTGGCAATCTCAGTTTTCCTCTTCTGTCTCAAGTATCTCCTTATTTTCTGACGTAGCTTGCAATCGCCCTTGCAGATATTAAACCACATTTTGTTTACACAAGCTACGTTTAGAAGGTCTTCTCCGGGGAGCATCCTAAAAACAAAAATAATAACGAATCAGTTAAACATAAAATGTTAGATGATCAATAAATGTACACTTAAGAAAAACCCTGGTCTAATATATAAATTTATAATATACTAAATACACATACTGTTATATGAACGGATATAATGTACGTACCTTAAAACGATAATAGCAATTTCTATTGGCATATTAGAAATCATATCAAATGATCTGAAATCAGAGTATTCAAATCCATTTACAGCCATGAAACCCAACAGTGAATAGAACGTAGCCATTACGATCAACCTCTCTCGACAGGAGCTTGGACTGAAGTGAGGAACATTTGTCATCTCTTATTGAGGTCATGAGAATGAGAATGAGAATGAGAATGATTTATTTCCTGAAAGCATAATAATATGTACAAGGAAACGTCAATACATCAAAATCTTAGCCTAAGCCTGCAACACACCATGCAGAGAATTGAAAAACAAAAACAAAACTTATTTATCATCACACATTGGCACTCATTGGCTAAAAAAACTTACTTACTTGGCCAGGTGAAATTTCAAAATACTCTTTGAATGAGTAAATCGGATTTGCCAACAGAAGAGATTCAATCCCCATTTTGAATTTTGCTTCCGGCAGGTTCCGAGCTGTACAAGGGAGTTTGTTAAAAAACTTATATCTCTGTATATAATTGCTAGATTGGACCTTTCTTAATCTAACATAGGGTACATTCAAGTCGTCCTTACTCCTAGTATTGTGAGGGTGGATATCACTTCGGAGTTCGAGAGAGCCTGACTCCTGCTTAGTACACAGAAGAGATTGGTAAATATATAAGCTGTACACTGTCATAACGGATTCAGAAATAAAGATAGGTTTGCAGTGGTCTAGAAAATCAGCACCTGCCAAGATTCTGACTGCCGCCTTTTGGAGCGTCAAATACCTCTCGACTCCCGGAGTGCCACCCCAAAGTCTTAAACCATAAAGAATTATGCTCTGAAAAAAGGCAAGGTAGGCAGTTCTTAGCCATTCAGTGGGTACAGAGTTCTTCAAGTTCCTGAGCAAGTGAATCACCCTGGAAAGTCTACTACATACAAAAGATATGTGACTATTCCAATCCAGCTTAGGATCCAACATTAATCCAAGTAGTTTAACGCTTGTGACATCTTGCTTAAGCTGTCTAAGACTAAATATTATGGACTGAGTCTTACTCTCATTTAGGAAGAGAAAGTTAGCTCGGAACCACGCCGAGGCCATTTGGAGAGTCTGAGACATAGTGCCCTGCAGGACATTTAAGTTATCATTTACCCCAATTAGAGTAGTGTCATCAGCATAGCAAACCACCCCCTCTCCCAAATGCAAAGAAAGGTCATTTACCATTATGTTGAAAAGCAAGGGCCCAAGGACAGACCCCTGTGGGACGCCATGAGTTAAAGATTTGACAATAGAGGACTGACCATTTACAGAGACAAACTGCCTGCGCCCGCCCAAGTATGATCCCAGTAAGTCCAAACCCTTACCCCTAACTCCATAAAAATGGAGTTTGTCAAGCAAAGTTTTGTGGTCCACGGTGTCAAAAGCCTTGATGAGGTCACACATTGTGGCCCCAGCAAAGCCTCCCCTCTCAAATGATTTTAAAACATCGGCTCATCTGCGTACACCGGAAGTTCCGGTATCATAGTCTTACCTGTTACTGGCTTTTGGAAACCAGTAGGTTTAGAAAGTAAATACTAATAATTTTATATGTATTTAGATTTCTAATACAGTGGTTGTACTGATTTTAAATAAATATCTTTAAATTTTCCTTCAAAAAGTAGTTCTTTAGTTAAGGACCAATGAAATCGCTGCATCTGACTAAATGGCTGACCACAATAGCTATTGGCTGTTATTAAATAAATTGTAATCTTTTGAATTGAATCAATATTCTTTACAGAATTCTTAATAATATCATAGTTGGATAGCTGTGTAGTTGATGTATTTAAAATATTATTCTGCTTACATAATTTAAGATACACGTTTCGAAACTTCTTGTATCTAAACGTAAAGCTGCGTAGGCATTTTTGTAAAATAAGTTAATATTTGATATATAATGACTATTTAACAGGGGATTAACAAAATTCTAGTCTCAAATTGACTCATCTTTATCGTATTCCTAATATAACACCCTTTTGTATGGGATTGAAGGTGATGAACAGTAAAAACATCATACATCAAACGAACTTATTTATTACTAAATAAAATATATCTGATAACAAAACAAAAATATGAACATAACTAAAAGTTGTAATACTGAATTCTGCGTAGCATCGTCTATCTAAATCCGAAAATTAGATCTCGCTGGGATAGCTCTCTCGTCGTGACGTGGTCGCCTTGAAGACACACGTGATGCAGGCACAAAAGTAGAGTCTCGTCTATACGGCATGTACCTTGAAGATGGCGGCAACCCAGATGATCCTGAAAAAATTAATGAAAATATATTTTAGTAGGACAGTATAAATGTAATTTTAAGAAATGAAGATAATTTGTTGTTTGTGACTTGTTAGTACAGTACCCAAAGTATGCGTCCAACCATAAGTTAACAGTATAATAGTCATACTTACTTATTTCTCTCACATTCCTAGCATCAGCAGCATTTAGGACGTTGGTCATTGCAGGTCTAATCGCTACGTTTGTTCGGCTGTTCCTGCGACTTGCTCCAAACAATCTATTGGCAATCTCAGTTTTCCTCTTCTGTCTCAAGTATCTCCTTATTTTCTGACGTAGTTTGCAATCGCCCTTGCAGATATTAAACCACATTTTGTTTACACAAGCTACGTTTAGAAGGTCTTCTCCGGGGAGCATCCTAAAAACAAAAATAATAACGAATCAGTTAAACATAAAATGTTAGATGATCAATAAATGTACACTTAAGAACAACCCTGGTCTAATATATACATTTATAATATACTAAATACACATACTGTTATATGAACGGATATAATGTACGTACCTTAAAACGATAATAGAAATTTCTATTGGCATATTAGAAATCATATCAAATGATCTGAAATCAGAGTATTCAAATCCATTTACAGCCATGAAACCCAACAGTGAATAGAACGTAGCCATTACGATCAACCTCTCTCGACAGGAGCTTGGACTGAAGTGAGGAACATTTGTCATCTCTTATTGAGGTCATCTGCGTACACCGGAAGTTCCGGTATCATAGTCTTATCTGTTACTGGCTTTTGGAAACCAGTAGGTTTAGAAAGTAAATACTAATAATTTTATATGTATTTAGATTTCTAATACAGCGGTTGTACTGATTTTAAATAAATATCTTTAAATTTTCCTTCAAAAAGTAGTTCTTTAGTTAAGGACCAATGAAATCGCTGCATCTGACTAAATGGCTGACCACAATGGCTATTGGCTGTTATTAAATAAATTGTAATCTTTTGAATTGAATCAATATTCTTTACAGAATTCTTAATAATATCATAGTTGGATAGCTGTGTAGTAGATGTATTTAAAATATTATTCTGCTTACATAATTTAAGATACACGTTTCGAAACTTCTTGTATCTAAACGTAAAGCTGCGTAAGCATTTTTGTAAAATAAGTTAATATTTGATATATAATGACTATTTAACAGGGGATTAACAAAATTCTAGTCTCAAATTGACTAATCTTTATCGTATTCCTAATATAACACCCTTTTGTATGGGATTGAAGGAGATGAACAGTAAAAACATCATACATCAAACGAACTTATTTATTACTAAATAAAATATATCTGATAACAAAACAAAAATATGAACATAACTAAAAGTTGTAATACTGAATTCTGCGTAGCATCGTCTATCTAAATCCGAAAATTAGATCTCGCTGGGATAGCTCTCTCGTCGTGACGTGGTCGCCTTGAAGACACACGTGATGCAGGCACAAAAGTAGAGTCTCGTCTATACGGCATGTACCTTGAAGATGGCGGCAACCCAGATGATCCTGAAAAAATTAATGAAAATATATTTTAGTATGACAGTATAAATGTAATTTTAAGAAATGAAGATAATTTGTTGTTTGTGACTTGTTAGTACAGTACCTAAAGTATGCGTCCAACCATAAGTTAACAGTATAATAGTCATACTTACTTATTTCTCTCACATTCCTAGCATCAGCAGCATTTAGGACGTTGGTCATTGCAGGTCTAATCGCTACGTTTCTTCGGCTGTTCCTGCGACTTGCTCCAAACAATCTATTGGCAATCTCAGTTTTCCTCTTCTGTCTCAAGTATCTCCTTATTTTCTGACGTAGCTTGCAATCGCCCTTGCAGATATTAAACCACATTTTGTTTACACAAGCTACGTTTAGAAGGTCTTCTCCGGGGAGCATCCTAAAAACAAAAATAATAACGAATCAGTTAAACATAAAATGTTAGATGATCAATAAATGTACACTAAGAACAACCCTGGTCTAATATATAAATTTATAATATACTAAATACACATACTGTTATATGAACGGATATAATGTACGTACCTTAAAACGATAATAGCAATTTCTATTGGCATATTAGAAATCATATCAAATGATCTGAAATCAGAGTATTCAAATCCATTTACAGCCATGAAACCCAACAGTGAATAGTGAATAGAATCTAAAGTTGCTGTGCAGGAATTATTAGATGTAGCTTCTATCTGGTTTCGCAACAATAAATTATGCCTGAACCAAGCCAAAACTCAAAACATCACTTTCAGTCTTTCTAGGGAACTGAGGGAAGAAAACACTGTAAAGCTGCTGGGCTTCACCCTTGACCCTCAGCTTGATTGGAACGATCATATTGAAATCCTGTGTGGTAAGCTAAGTCGTGTAATCCATTTGCTCAGACGGTTGAAGGCTGACATGCCATTTGAATTTGTTCGACTTGCGTACTTTGCTTTTTTCCATGCTCACATTCTGTATGGCACTAGGCTCTGGGGTCACTCCCCTGGAGTGCAAAAAGTACTCAAACTACAGAAGAAAGCTGTCAGGGTCTTGTGTGGAGTCCATCAGCTTGAGCATTGTAAACCTCTGTTTGTTCAGCATGGTATAATGCCTGTACACAATGTATTTATTTACCAATGCCTGTTAGAGATTAAGAACAATGAATCAGCTTTTCCATTGGTTAATAATGTTCATCATTATAGCACTAGGAACAATGAAAATATTTTTAGAGATAGAGTTAGACTAGATTTAACTCTCAACTGCTTTCCTGTTGCAGGAATAAGGTTCTACAATGCCTTACCCATAACTGTAAGACAACTCTTACCGAACAAGTTTGCGACCACACTAAAAGCTTGGATGCTTGCCAATCCATTCTATTCCATTAAAGAGTTTTGGAATGCACAGCTTGTTACTATTGGGTTGAACCCACAGTAGTCCAGTAGAGGTATTACAAAAATGTAAATTTTTTATTTTTCTCTGCCTTGCATGGCTTGCAGCATGTGGTTTTCATTTTATTTGTATTTTTAGTTGCATGCATTGCTTTGCATGTTTTTGAGATCCTGCATGTGTTTTATTTTCAGCTTTTAATTTAATTTTGTCAGTCAAGAATGCTAGAAGAAGCTTGGCATGTTATTTATTATTTATTGTATTGTTGACGTAGCCTATTGTCCTGTATATGAACTGAATGGCCAAATAAATCATTTGAATCATTTGAAACGTAGCCATTACGATCAACCTCTCTCGACAGGAGCTTGGACTGAAGTGAGGAACATTTGTCATCTCTTATTGAGGTCATCTGCGTACACCGGAAGTTCCGGTATCATAGTCTTATCTGTTACTGGCTTTTGGAAACCAGTAGGTTTAGAAAGTAAATACTAATAATTTTATATGTATTTAGATTTCTAATACAGCGGTTGTACTGATTTTAAATAAATATCTTTAAATTTTCCTTCAAAAAGTAGTTCTTTAGTTAAGGACCAATGAAATCGCTGCATCCGACTAAATGGCTGACCACAATGGCTATTGGCTGTTATTAAATAAATTGTAATCTTTTGAATTGAATCAATATTCTTTACAGAATTCTTAATAATATCATAGTTGGATAGCTGTGTAGTAGATGTATTTAAAATATTATTCTGCTTACATAATTTAAGATACACGTTTCGAAACTTCTTGTATCTAAACGTAAAGCTGCGTAAGCATTTTTGTAAAATAAGTTAATATTTGATATATAATGACTATTTAACAGGGGATTAACAAAATTCTAGTCTCAAATTGACTAATCTTTATCGCATTCCTAATATAACACCCTTTTGTATGGGATTGAAGGAGATGAACAGTAAAAACATCATACATCAAACGAACTTATTTATTACTAAATAAAATATATCTGATAACAAAACAAAAATATAAACATAACTAAAAGTTGTAATACTGAATTCTGCGTAGCATCGTCTATCTAAATCCGAAAATTAAGTCTCGCTGGGATAGCTCTCTCGTCGTGACGTGGTCGCCTTGAAGACACACGTGATGCAGGCACAAAAGTAGAGTCTCGTCTATACGGCATGTACCTTGAAGATGGCGGCAACCCAGATGATCCTGAAAAAATTAATGAAAATATATTTTAGTATGACAGTATAAATGTAATTTTAAGAAATGAAGATAATTTGTTGTTTGTGACTTGTTAGTACAGTACCTAAAGTATGCGTCCAACCATAAGTTAACAGTATAATAGTCATACTTACTTATTTCTCTCACATTCCTAGCATCAGCAGCATTTAGGACGTTGGTCATTGCAGGTCTAATCGCTACATTTCTTCGGCTGTTCCTGCGACTTGCTCCAAACAATCTATTGGCAATCTCAGTTTTCCTCTTCTGTCTCAAGTATCTCCTTATTTTCTGACGTAGCTTGCAATCGCCCTTGCAGATATTAAACCACATTTTGTTTACACAAGCTACGTTTAAAAGGTCTTCTCCGGGGAGCATCCTAAAAACAAAAATAATAACGAATCAGTTAAACATAAAATGTTAGATGATCAATAAATGTACACTTAAGAACAACCCTGGTCTAATATATAAATTTATAATATACTAAATACACATACTGTTATATGAACGGATATAATGTACGTACCTTAAAACGATAATAGCAATTTCTATTGGCATATTAGAAATCATATCAAATGATCTGAAATCAGAGTATTCAAATCCATTTACAGCCATGAAACCCAACAGTGAATAGAACGTAGCCATTACGTTCAACCTCTCTCGACAGGAGCTTGGACTGAAGTGAGGAACATTTGTCATCTCTTATTGAGGTCATCTGCGTACACCGGAATTTCCGGTATCATAGTCTTATCTGTTACTGGCTTTTGGAAACCAGTAGGTTTAGAAAGTAAATACTAATAATTTTATATGTATTTAGATTTCTAATACAGCGGTTGTACTGATTTTAAATAAATATCTTTAAATTTTACTTCAAAAAGTAGTTCTTTAGTTAAGGTTCAATGAAATCGCTGCATCTGACTAAATGGCTGACCACAATGGCTATTGGCTGTTATTAAATATATTGTAATCTTTTGAATTGAATCAATATTCTTTACAGAATTCTTAATAATATCATAGTTGGATAGCTGTGTAGTAGATGTATTTAAAATATTATTCTGCTTACATAATTTAAGATACACGTTTCGAAACTTCTTGTATCTAAACGTAAAGCTGCGTAGGCATTTTTGTAAAATAAGTTAATATTTGATATATAATGACTATTTAACAGGGGATTAACAAAATTCTAGTCTCAAATTGACTAATCTTTATCGTATTCCTAATATAACACCCTTTTGTATGGGATTGAAGGAGATGAACAGTAAAAACATCATACATCAAACGAACTTATTTATTACTAAATAAAATATATCTGATAACAAAACAAAAATATGAACATAACTAAAAGTTGTAATACTGAATTCTGCGTAGCATCGTCTATCTAAATCCGAAAATTAGATCTCGCTGGGATAGCTCTCTCGTCGTGACGTGGTCGCCTTGAAGACACACGTGATGCAGGCACAAAAGTAGAGTCTCGTCTATACGGCATGTACCTTGAAGATGGCGGCAACCCAGATGATCCTGAAAAAATTAATGAAAATATATTTTAGTATGACAGTATAAATGTAATTTTAAGAAATGAAGATAATTTGTTGTTTGTGACTTGTTAGTACAGTACCTAAAGTATGCGTCCAACCATAAGTTAACAGTATAATAGTCATACTTACTTATTTCTCTCACATTCCTAGCATCAGCAGCATTTAGGACGTTGGTCATTGCAGGTCTAATCGCTACATTTCTTCGGCTGTTCCTGCGACTTGCTCCAAACAATCTATTGGCAATCTCAGTTTTCCTCTTCTGTCTCAAGTATCTCCTTATTTTCTGACGTAGCTTGCAATCGCCCTTGCAGATATTAAACCACATTTTGTTTACACAAGCTACGTTTAGAAGGTCTTCTCCGGGGAGCATCCTAAAAACAAAAATAATAACGAATCAGTTAAACATAAAATGTTAGATGATCAATAAATGTACACTTAAGAACAACCCTGGTCTAATATATAAATTTATAATATACTAAATACACATACTGTTATATGAACGGATATAATGTACGTACCTTAAAATGATAATAGCAATTTCTATTGGCATATTAGAAATCATATCAAATGATCTGAAATCAGAGTATTCAAATCCATTTACAGCCATGAAACCCAACAGTGAATAGAACGTAGCCATTACGTTCAACCTCTCTCGACAGGAGCTTGGACTGAAGTGAGGAACATTTGTCATCTCTTATTGAGGTCATCTGCGTACACCGGAAGTTCCGGTATCATAGTCTTATCTGTTACTGGCTTTTGGAAACCAGTAGGTTTAGAAAGTAAATACTAATAATTTTATATGTATTTAGATTTCTAATACAGCGGTTGTACTGATTTTAAATAAATATCTTTAAATTTTCCTTCAAAAAGTAGTTCTTTAGTTAATGACCAATGAAATCGCTGCATCTGACTAAATGGCTGACCACAATGGCTATTGGCTGTTATTAAATAAATTGTAATCTTTTGAATAAAATCAATATTCTTTACAGAATTCTTAATAATATCATAGTTGGATAGCTGTGTAGTAGATGTATTTAAAATATTATTCTGCTTACATAATTTAAGATACACGTTTCGAAACTTCTTGTATCTAAACGTAAAGCTACGTAGGCATTTTTGTAAAATAAGTTAATATTTGATATATAATGACTATTTAACAGGGGATTACCAAAATTCTAGTCTCAAATTGACTAATCTTTATCGTATTCCTAATATAACACCCTTTTGTATGGGATTGAAGGAGATGAACAGTAAAAACATCATACATCAAACGAACTTATTTATTACTAAATAAAATATATCTGATAACAAAACAAAAATATGAACATAACTAAAAGTTGTAATACTGAATTCTGCGTAGCATCGTCTATCTAAATCCGAAAATTAGATCTCGCTGGGATAGCTCTCTCGTCGTGACGTGGTCGCCTTGAAGACACACGTGATGCAGGCACAAAAGTAGAGTCTCGTCTATACGGCATGTACCTTGAAGATGGCGGCAACCCAGATGATCCTGAAAAAATTAATGAAAATATATTTCAGTATGACAGTATAAATGTAATTTTAAGAAATGGAGATAATTTGTTGTTGTGACTTGTTAGTACAGTACCTAAAGTATGCGTCCAACCATAAGTTAACAGTATAATAGTCATACTTACTTATTTCTCTCACATTCCTAGCATCAGCAGCATTTAGGACGTTGGTCATTGCAGGTTTAATCGCTACATTTCTTCGGCTGTTCCTGCGACTTGCTCCAAACAATCTATTGGCAATCTCAGTTTTCCTCTTCTGTCTCAAGTATCTCCTTATTTTCTGACGTAGCTTGCAATCGCCCTTGCAGATATTAAACCACATTTTGTTTACACAAGCTACGTTTAGAAGGTCTTCTCCGGGGAGCATCCTAAAAACAAAAATAATAACGAATCAGTTAAACATAAAATGTTAGATGATCAATAAATGTACACTTAAGAACAACCCTGGTCTAATATATAAATTTATAATATACTAAATACACATACTGTTATATGAACGGATATAATGTACGTACCTTAAAATGATAATAGCAATTTCTATTGGCATATTAGAAATCATATCAAATGATCTGAAATCAGAGTATTCAAATCCATTTACAGCCATGAAACCCAACAGTGAATAGAACGTAGCCATTACGTTCAACCTCTCTCGACAGGAGCTTGGACTGAAGTGAGGAACATTTGTCATCTCTTATTGAGGTCATCTGCGTACACCGGAAGTTCCGGTATCATAGTCTTATCTGTTACTGGCTTTTGGAAACCAGTAGGTTTAGAAAGTAAATACTAATAATTTTATATGTATTTAGATTTCTAATACAGCGGTTGTACTGATTTTAAATAAATATCTTTAAATTTTCCTTCAAAAAGTAGTTCTTTAGTTAATGACCAATGAAATCGCTGCATCTGACTAAATGGCTGACCACAATGGCTATTGGCTGTTATTAAATAAATTGTAATCTTTTGAATAAAATCAATATTCTTTACAGAATTCTTAATAATATCATAGTTGGATAGCTGTGTAGTAGATGTATTTAAAATATTATTCTGCTTACATAATTTAAGATACACGTTTCGAAACTTCTTGTATCTAAACGTAAAGCTACGTAGGCATTTTTGTAAAATAAGTTAATATTTGATATATAATGACTATTTAACAGGGGATTACCAAAATTCTAGTCTCAAATTGACTAATCTTTATCGTATTCCTAATATAACACCCTTTTGTATGGGATTGAAGGAGATGAACAGTAAAAACATCATACATCAAACGAACTTATTTATTACTAAATAAAATATATCTGATAACAAAACAAAAATATGAACATAACTAAAAGTTGTAATACTGAATTCTGCGTAGCATCGTCTATCTAAATCCGAAAATTAGATCTCGCTGGGATAGCTCTCTCGTCGTGACGTGGTCGCCTTGAAGACACACGTGATGCAGGCACAAAAGTAGAGTCTCGTCTATACGGCATGTACCTTGAAGATGGCGGCAACCCAGATGATCCTGAAAAAATTAATGAAAATATATTTCAGTATGACAGTATAAATGTAATTTTAAGAAATGGAGATAATTTGTTGTTGTGACTTGTTAGTACAGTACCTAAAGTATGCGTCCAACCATAAGTTAACAGTATAATAGTCATACTTACTTATTTCTCTCACATTCCTAGCATCAGCAGCATTTAGGACGTTGGTCATTGCAGGTTTAATCGCTACATTTCTTCGGCTGTTCCTGCGACTTGCTCCAAACAATCTATTGGCAATCTCAGTTTTCCTCTTCTGTCTCAAGTATCTCCTTATTTTCTGACGTAGCTTGCAATCGCCCTTGCAGATATTAAACCACATTTTGTTTACACAAGCTACGATAAGAAGGTTTTTGCCGGGGAGCATCCTAAAAACAAAAATAATAACGAATCAGTTAAACATAAAATGTTAGATGATCAGTAAATGTACACTTAAGAACAACCCTGGTCTAATATATAAATTTATAATATACTAAATACACATACTGTTATATGAACGGATATAATGTACTTACCTTAAAACGATAATAGCAATTTCTATTGGCATATTAGAAATCATATCAAATGATCTGAAATCAGAGTATTCAAATCCATTTACAGCCATGAAACCCAACAGTGAATAGAACGTAGCCATTACGATCAACCTCTCTCGACAGGAGCTTGGACTGAAGTGAGGAACATTTGTCATCTCTTATTGAGGTCATCTGCGTACACCGGAAGTTCCGGTATCATAGTCTTATCTGTTACTGGCTTTTGGAAACCAGTAGGTTTAGAAAGTAAATACTAATAATTTTATATGTATTTAGATTCCTAATACAGCGGTTGTACTGATTTTAAATAAATATCTTTAAATTTTCCTTCAAAAAGTAGTTCTTTAGTTAAGGACCAATGCAATCGCTGCATCTGACTAAATGGCTGACCACAATGGCTATTGGCTGTTATTAAATAAATTGTAATCTTTTGAATTGAATCAATATTCTTTACAGAATTCTTAATAATATCATAGTTGGATAGCTGTGTAGTAGATGTATTTAAAATATTATTCTGCTTACATAATTTATGATACACGGTTCGAAACTTCTTGTATCTAAACGTAAAGCTGCGTAGGCATTTTTGTAAAATTAATTTATATTTGATATATAATGACTATTTAACAGGGGATTAACAAAATTCTAGTCTCAAATTGACTAATCTTTATCGTATTCCTAATATAACACCCTTTTGTGTGGGATTGAAGGAGATGAACAGTAAAAACATCATACATCAAACGAACTTATTTATTACTAAATAAAATATATCTGATAACAAAACAAAAATATGAACATAACTAAAAGTTGTAATACTGAATTCTGCGTAGCATCGTCTATCTAAATCCGAAAGTTAGATCTCGCTGGGATAGCTTTCTCGTCGTGACGTGGTCGCCTTGAAGACACACGTGATGCAGGCACAAAAGTAGAGTCTCGTCTATACGGCATGTACCTTGAAGATGGCGGCAACCCAGATGATCCTGAAAAAATTAATGAAAATATATTTTAGTATGACAGTATAAATGTAATTTTAAGAAATGAAGATAATTTGTTGTTTGTGACTTGTTAGTACAGTACCTAAAGTATGCGTCCAACCATAAGTTAACAGTATAATAGTCATACTTACTTATTTCTCTCACATTCCTAGCATCAGCAGCATTTAGGACGTTGGTCATTGCAGGTCTAATCGCTACATTTCTTCGGCTGTTCCTGCGACTTGCTCCAAACAATCTATTGGCAATCTCAGTTTTCCTCTTCTGTCTCAAGTATCTCCTTATTTTCTGACGTAGCTTGCAATCGCCCTTGCAGATATTAAACCACATTTTGTTTACACAAGCTACGTTTAGAAGGTCTTCTCCGGGGAGCATCCTAAAAACAAAAATAATAACGAATCAGTTAAACATAAAATGTTAGATGATCAATAAATGTACACTTAAGAACAACCCTGGTCTAATATATAAATTTATAATATACTAAATACACATACTGTTATATGAACGGATATAATGTACGTACCTTAAAACGATAATAGCAATTTCTATTGGCATATTAGAAATCATATCAAATGATCTGAAATCAGAGTATTCAAATCCATTTACAGCCATGAAACCCAACAGTGAATAGAACGTAGCCATTACGAACAACCTCTCTCGACAGGAGCTTGGACTGAAGTGAGGAACATTTGTCATCTCTTATTGAGGTCATCTGCGTACACCGGAAGTTCCGGTATCATAGTCTTATCTGTTACTGGCTTTTGGAAACCAGTAGGTTTAGAAAGTAAATACTAATAATTTTATATGTATTTAGGTTTCTAATACAGCGGTTGTACTGATTTTAAATAAATATCTTTAAATTTTCCTTCAAAAAGTAGTTCTTTAGTTAAGGACCAATGAAATCGCTGCATCTGACTAAATGGCTGACCACAATGGCTATTGGCTGTTATTAAATAAATTGTAATCTTTTGAATTGAATCAATATTCTTTACAGAATTCTTAATAATATCATAGTTTAATAGCAGTGTAGTAGATGTATTTAAAATATTATTCTGCTTACATAATTTAAGAAACACGTTTCGAAACTTCTTGTACCTAAACGTAAAGCTGCGTAGGCATTTTTGTAAAATAAGTTAATATTTGATATATAATGACTATTTAACAGGGGATTAACAAAATTCTAGTCTCAAATTGACTAATCTTTATCGTATTCCTAATATATCACCCTTTTGTATGGGATTGAAGGAGATGAACAGTAAAAACATCATACATCAAACGAACTTATTTATTACTAAATAAAATATATCTGATAACAAAACAAAAATATGAACATAACTAAAAGTTGTAATACTGAATTCTGCGTAGCATCGTCTATCTAAATCCGAAAATTAGATCTCGCTGGGATAGCTTTCTCGTCGTGACGTGGTCGCCTTGAAGACACACGTGATGCAGGCACAAAAGTAGAGTCTCGTCTATACGGCATGTACCTTGAAGATGGCGGCAACCCAGATGATCCTGAAAAAATTAATGAAAATATATTTTAGTATGACAGTATAAATGTAATTTTAAGAAATGAAGATAATTTGTTGTTTGTGACTTGTTAGTACAGTACCTAAAGTATGCGTCCAACCATAAGTTAACAGTATAATAGTCATACTTACTTATTTCTCTCACATTCCTAGCATCAGCAGCATTTAGGACGTTGGTCATTGCAGGTCTAATCGCTACATTTCTTCGGCTGTTCCTGCGACTTGCTCCAAACAATCTATTGGCAATCTCAGTTTTCCTCTTCTGTCTCAAGTATCTCCTTATTTTCTGACGTAGCTTGCAATCGCCCTTGCAGATATTAAACCACATTTTGTTTACACAAGCTACGTTAAGAAGGTTTTTGCCGGGGAGCATCCTAAAAACAAAAATAATAACGAATCAGTTAAACATAAAATGTTAGATGATCAATAAATGTACACTTAAGAACAACCCTGGTCTAATATATAAATTTATAATATACTAAATACACATACTGTTATATGAAAGGATATAATGTACGTACCTTAAAACGATAATAGCAATTTCTATTGGCATATTAGAAATCATATCAAATGATCTGAAATCAGAGTATTCAAATCCATTTACAGCCATGAAACCCAACAGTGAATAGAACGTAGCCATTACGTTCAACCTCTCTCGACAGGAGCTTGGACTGAAGTGAGGAACATTTGTCATCTCTTATTGAGGTCATCTGCGTACACCGGAATTTCCGGTATCATAGTCTTATCTGTTACTGGCTTTTGGAAACCAGTAGGTTTAGAAAGTAAATACTAATAATTTTATATGTATTTAGATTTCTAATACAGCGGTTGTACTGATTTTAAATAAATATCTTTAAATTTTCCTTCAAAAAGTAGTTCTTTAGTTAAGGACCAATGAAATCGCTGCATCTGACTAAATGGCTGACCACAATGGCTATTGGCTGTTATTAAATAAATTGTAATCTTTTGAATTGAATCAATATTCTTTACAGAATTCTTAATAATATCATAGTTGGATAGCTGTGTAGTAGATGTATTTAAAATATTATTCTGCTTACATAATTTATGATACACGGTTCGAAACTTCTTGTATCTAAACGTAAAGCTGCGTAAGCATTTTTGTACTTTATTTTATTTTATTTTATTTACATTTCAACGGCCAAAGACCATTACAAAAATGATTACGATACTTAAATCTTAAATTAATAATTAAATATGCATTTATATAATGCAATAAATAGATATTAACAGGAAAACAGATAAATATATAAATAAACTTTTTAAGAGATCAACAAGACAAGAAACACAACTCAATTTACATGCACATTAATTAATAAATATTCTAACCTATCTATATAACAAATATAACAACCTATAATAAATTTTGTTGCTGGCGCAGGAAAGTCAACCGGACCGTAGCCTTCCTTCGAAAAGTCCCCGTGGTGTCTCCGAATAAGTCGATACTGGCCCCCAAAGTGTTTCCAAGACGAAGAAATCTTGCAAGAGGAGCGTGATAATCGTATTGGCTACTGAAGTGCCTCTTGCCAAACAGATCCTGCGAACGGGTTCTAGAAGGCATACGAAGGTCCACTTCGGCAAGTAAAGCAGGGCAGTCAATTTGGCCATTGAAAAGTTTGTGGAGGAAAACAACGTCTGCCACACAGCGTCTCAAGTGGAGATCTAGCAGGTTTAAATTGTTTAGGTAGACGGCCACTGGGACTTCACGGTACTGCATGCCTTGACGGGCAGCGAGAAATCTGATGTATTTCTTATGGATCCCTTCAAGTTTGTTCATGGGCCCTAGGTGGAAGGGTGACCAAACTGGGCTGGCGTACTCCAACAGTTGTCGGATCAGGGAGCAATACAGAGTCTTTAAAGCAATGGCATTTGTTAGCCCACGGGTAGTCCGAAATAGGAAGCCCAGCAACTGGTTGGCTCTTTTACATAAGTAATCCACATGCTCGTCGAAGGAGAAGTCCGATGAGAAAATCACTCCCATGAGAGTCTTTCACCATTGTGACTCTCTTTAGAGGCTGGTTTATGATGGAATATTCTGCCATGTATGAAGCGCGAATCTTACTGAAAGTCATACTGGAGCACTTTGACACGTTCAGGGTCATGTTGTTAGAAACGCACCAATCGTGGATAGCCGTTAGGCTAGCTTGTAGACGGAGAGTGTCTTCAGGGCGTGATACTTTAACAAATATCTTAACATCGTCCGCGAACAAAAGGGACTCCACATCAAGAGTATCCACGATGTCATTAATGAAAGTTCCTGAGAGTTGGATAAATTCATCGGAATTGCAAAGAGGCAGTTTAACATTCAAGCGACGCCCAGTAAGATAGTCTTCCATCCACTTGAGAAAGGGACCAAGGATCCCGTAGGCTTTCAGTTTGGCAATAAGGATAGAGTGATCAACCTTATCAAAAGCTTTTTCAAAATCAACAAAAACTACGTCCAGTTGTTTTCCGTTTCTCAAAGCTGATAGAATGTTGCTCTCAAATAATAAAAGGTTGGTCACAGTAGACTTCGAGGCTGTAAACCCATGTTGCCTAGGGGTGATGAGTGGTCTTAGGAATGGTTTGAGTCTAGAGAGAACAAGCGATTCAAACACTTTACCAATAGCTGGTAGTATAGTTATAGGCCTGTAGTTTTTTACTTCTGAAGGATTTCCTCCCTTTAAAATAGGCACTACTTGGCCAACCTTGAGAATTTCCTGAAAGATCCCTTGATAGAGTGAAGAGTTGAAGAGGAACGAGAGAGGTCCCGCTAGGAGCGTTGGGCAATGCTTCAGAAACGAGGGTGGAATGTTGTCGGGTCCAGCGCCTTTATTAATGTTTAGCTTGGAAAGGCAATCCAGAACTTCGGATGGGGTGAAGCTAATAGAGGCTAGAACAGAGCTACAGTTGAACTCGAAGGTAGGGGGAGATTGCACAGGCTGGGAGAAGACTCAAGTATTCTTTCTCAAGTATCTCCTTATTTTCTGACGTAGCTTGCAATCGCCCTTGCAGATATTAAATCAAATTTTGTTTACACAAGCTACGTTAAGAAGGTTTTTGCCGGGGAGCATCCTAAAAACAAAAATAATAACGAATCAGTTAAACATAAAATGTTAGATGATCAATAAATGTACACTTAAGAACAACCCTGGTCTAATATATAAATTTATAATATACTAAATACACATACTGTTATATGAACGGATATAATGTACGTACCTTAAAACGATAATAGCAATTTCTATTGGCATATTAGAAATCATATCAAATGATCTGAAATCAGAGTATTCAAATCCATTTACAGCCATGAAACCCAACAGTGAATAGAACGTAGCCATTACGATCAACCTCTCTCGACAGGAGCTTGGACTGAAGTGAGGAACATTTGTCATCTCTTATTGAGGTCATCTGCGTACACCTGAACTTCCGGTATCATAGTCTTATCTGTTACTGGCTTTTGGAAACCAGTAGGTTTAGAAAGTAAATACTAATAATTTTATATGTATTTAGATTTCTAATACAGCGGTTGTACTGATTTTAAATAAATATCTTTAAATTTTCCTTCAAAAAGTAGTTCTTCAGTTAAGGACCAATGACATCGCTGCATATGACTAAATGGGTGACCACAATAGCTATTGGCTGTTATTAAATAAATTGTAATCTTTTTAATTGAATCAATATTCTTTACAGAATTCTTAACAATGTCATAGTTGGATAGCTGTGTAGTAGATGTATTTAAAATATTATTCTGCTTACATAATTTAAGATACACGTTTCGAAACTTCTTGTTTCTAAATGTAAAGCTGCGTAAAAATGGTTATAGACAATTTCGTTAGTATTAATAGGCCCGCGCTATGCCTACCGACCATGACATAGCGCTTGAAGTGACGGGGGAGCAGCACGGCCTGTATATCTTATGCGGCCTTGCCTGGAGTTTAAGATGTGGCCGTGTTATAGCCAACGATCACATAAGACCAATAGATAGATCACGCCTATCTAACTAACATTAAAGCAGGCGAAGCCAAATCCGCCATCTTACCGTAGGTTAGAAGCGCTAGATGTCGATGAAAACGGCACTAAAACTCAATGTTCCGCTTCAAAATCACTCGACATATAGCCTACTTAGACTTAAGTTATATGGTTGAAACTTCGTATGAGTGAAGTCAATAAGTCTAGGTATGACACTATTGGTTTTAATTAAAAGCTTAAAAGTTATTATTCTCTATTTTAAATATTCATATAAAGTCAAAACTTTTAAATAAGTTTTAAAATATGACATGAACAAGTTCGTTGGCTGCTACTTTTTTTCTTTTTTGGTCAGGTAAGTCAAAAAACTGTGGATTTTGTAGCTAAAGAGTTGAATCTTTTGGATCATGTT
This sequence comes from Macrosteles quadrilineatus, assembly GCF_028750875.1. Lineage (NCBI taxonomy): Eukaryota > Metazoa > Arthropoda > Insecta > Hemiptera > Cicadellidae > Macrosteles > Macrosteles quadrilineatus. The sequence goes on from NW_026542600.1 coordinate 54,613,235, forward strand.
TTTTTTTATTTGTAGCTGGTGTAGTTTGGTTGTAATTTAAATTGTAATATAGGGGCTACCCGCCGCGCCGCGTTGCGTCATGCGGGCAGATTCTGCCTACAACCTCACTTGTAATACAGTTTAGATACTCAAGTTTGGAGCTATACAGAAAAGTTACTAAACTAATTAGAAAAGCACGGAGTACATATAAGAGTGAAAATTTAAAAACGTACGTTTTTATGTCCCTGTCCTTTTACTTCGTAGATACTGGATTTGTAGTTTATTATTATGTGTTTTAATATTTTTTGGGGCGGGGGCAAAATGTTACACACATTTATTTGGTTTTAAATATGTTCTAGGTATTTTTTTTCGTATTTTTAAAGTCTCGAAATTCACGACCATGACGTCCCTAGGGTACATTTTCCAACTTTCACGCTGTTTTTAGACTAATTATTCATGCCGAAATATATAAAGCCATATTTTTATGTCATCAATAGTTATTAAACTTACAAAAAAGGAGCATATTATAATTTTATTGTCATTGCAAACTGACTACCATGACAAAATAAGTCTGTCCCTCGATTTGGCGTCACGACCATTTGGGAAAAATTTGCAACTTTGGAGCACGACAGTGGCAAGCCTGGCATCGATTGCGTCAGATCGTTTTAGAGACTAGTTCGGGGTGTAAGTCAAGTTTGTTGTGCCGGTCGTTTTTAGTTGAAAGAAGTAGTTACAAGATTAATAGAGGTAAGTTTGTGTTTTTTGTAATTTTGGTGTGTCCATGACTGTAAGTAGTCATTTGATGAAGTAGACGTGGTTTAAATTTTTGTTGATATGATAATTCAATTGCTACATCAACCTAGAAGTCCACTTTGTATCCTCGAACATGAGGTGCAGGGCTACCGCCAGAACAGAGCCAAATAACACGTAATGTCAAGACCAAAGTTTCACGACCATCGCGGGTTTTTTCACGACCAATCCAGCCTTATGGATTATACTGTGTTTGGTCGTGACTTAAATATCATTGTAAATTGAACAGTTTAATTCAATTGAAACACATATTTTTATTAAAACTAACAGTATAATTGAAGGATTGTTTAGAAATATTTAGATTATTCCAGACAATTCACGACCGTACCGCTTGTACCTGACCATCACGTTGATGATTTCTATCATAAAAATTTTAAAAATTAAAATAACATCATATTTCAATGTTTTATACACAAAAGAAGCACACCTCTATGAAAACATAACGATTTTTTGGGTCTCAGGTAAGTTTTTTAGGAGTTATACAAACTTAAAAGATTTTATTGGCTTTTTTTCAATTTTTTTTAGTATTTTTATTTTTTTTCTAGAAAGACCAAATATACCAAAAGCTTAGTGAGCTGTTTATTGTATAATGGCCATAAAAGTAAATTAATTTATAGCAAAACATAGTTATAAAAATAATATTAACACATTCACTGCTAATGATATGTAATACTTTTATAAATGGCTAAAAAACATAAACATTAACATGATCATGTTAATTGAGTGACAATATATCTTTAATTAAATAAATTTTATACTATAAATTGTGGATTAAAATATATTATGTAATTATATACATCATGTATTATATATCTGCTAATATACTTATGACGCACAAGTGCGTCATTAGCAGTGAACGTGTTAACTATTTTTAATATTCAGTTTTATGTCCGTGATGGTCGTGTAAAAATTTCGTATTTTTCCATCAAAGATTCTCTATTTATAAAAAATCACCAAAGATATTGCGTTACCATGGACATTTTATGAAACTTCAAATGTCAATGAAATAAAAAAAATAAAAAGTTTCAAAAAACTGAACAAAAAATTTTAAAAGTGATTTTTCTGAAAACGTACGTTTTTATGTCCCTGTCCTTTTACTTCGTAGATACTGGATTTGTAGTTTATTATTATGTGTTTTAATATTTTTTGGGACGGGGGCAACATGTTACACACATTTATTTGGTTTTAAATATGTTCTAGGTATTTTTTTCGTATTTTTAAAGTCTCGAAATTCACGACCATGACGTGTCCCTAGGGTACATTTTCCAACTTTCACGCTGTTTTTAGACTAATTATTCATGCCGAAATATATAAAGCCATATTTTTATGTCATCAATGGTTATTAAACTTGCAAAAAAGGAGCATATTATAATTTTATTGTCATTGCAAACTGACTTCACTTACTTCACTTATTTCCTTGAGCTCCTAGGGGGAGCATAGGGCCTCGACGAACACTCTCCAACGGTCTCTATGGTTTGCCAGTTCCTTTGCTCTAGCCCATGTCATGCCTTGTCCCTCCAACTCTCTCTCCACCGTCCGTCTCCAAGTGGTTCTTGGTCTCCCTCGTCTTCTGCTTCCTTGGGGGTTCCAGTCCAAGGCCTGTCTCGCCACTGTATCCTGAGATTGTCGTAGGATATGCCCGATCCACCTCCACTTTCTTCTTTTCAGCTGCCTTATAATAGGCTCTTGCTGGGTTCTAGTCCACAAATCTTCATTGGAAATTACATCGGGCCACCATATGTTTAGTATGGTTCTAAGGCATTTGTTGAGGAAGGTTTGGAGTTTTCTTGTGGCAACAGCTGTTATTTTCCACGTCTCACAACCATAGAGAAGGACAGATTTGACATTGGAGTTGAAGATTCGGAGCTTTGTTTTCCTTCTAATCTCGGAGCTCCTCCAAACTGGTCTCAGCTGGGCGAATGCCGCCTTTGCTTTGTTGAGCCTGTTTGTTATGTCCTGGTCAGCTCCTCCATCCCTGGCCACCAAGCTACCCAGATAGCAGAACTCATTGGTTCTTTCTACCTCTTCCTCTCCAGTTCTAAGGGGGGTGTTATTCCGGTTATTCAACCTCATTTCCTTGGTTTTCCTTGCATTTATCTTTAAACCCACCTGTTGCGCTTCCACTTTTAAATCGTTCAGCTTAGTTTCAATATCTCTGAAACTTTGGGCCATGATGCATAGATCGTCTGCAAAATCCAGATCTTCCAGCCTTGAATTAATTCCCCACTGGATTCCTCTGTTTCGATTCATCGCTTCCCTCATAACGAGATCAAGGACCATAAGAAAGAGGATAGGTGATAATAGGCATCCCTGCTTGACTCCTGAATTGGTTTTTATTGGATCCGACAAAGACTTATTGTGCACTACCTGGCATGAAAACTCTTCATACATGGCTTTTACCAGTCTAATAATCTTTGGAGGTATACCAAAAGATTTCATTGCCTTCCAAATGCTTTGTCTGTTAATTGAGTCGAAGGCTTTCTCAAAATCGACGAATACTAAATACAATGCTGCTTGGTGTTCGGCAAACTGCTCGAGTATTATCCGCAGGGTATTTATGTGGTCGATGGTCGATTTATTTTGCCGGAATCCCACTTGTTCTTTCCTGATTTTTTCATTGACAGGAATTTTAATTCTATTTAAGATAATTCTAGCAAGAATTTTGCTACAAACAGGAAGCAAAGTTATGCCCCTCCAATTGTTACAGTTGGAGAGATCACCCTTCTTTGGTAGTTTTACCAGTACTCCTTTACTCCACTCCTCTGGAATCCTTTCTGTTTTCCAAATTGTTACTAAAAGAGGATGTAGAATACGAGCTGTTAGGCCTGGATCAGCTTTCAAGGCTTCTGCAGGAATATTATCAATGCCAGGAGCCTTACCGGATTTCAGTTCTCCTACCGCTTCCTCAATTTCATCCAAGCCTGGTGGTTCTGATATTCTGGGATCGGGTCTTTCATTTTGTAAGTGGTGTTCAGCTCCCTCATTTCTATTTACCTCTAAATTCCCTGTCACATTCAACACTTCCTGGAAATGTTCACACCATCGCCTGATTTGTTCTTGTTCTGAGGTCAAGATGTTTCCCTCTTTATCTTTGATTGGCTTGTCACGTCTAAAATGTTTGCCTGCTAGTTGTTTTGTGATTCTGTATAGCTCTCTGGAATTACCACAGTCGGCCGCCGTTTGAGCTTCTGTTGCCAATCTGTTGGTAAAATCCCTCTTGTCACGCCTCAGTCTTCTTTTCACTCTTTGATTGACCTCATTGTAGCGTTCCAGGGCTTCAGCTTTTTGACCTCTCGTGCGGCTATTGTTAACAACATTTTTACACAGCCTCCTTTCCTTTATAAGGGACCAAGACTCCTCTGTTATCCATTCCTTCCGCCCAAAATCCTGGTATCCTAGGAATCCCTCACAAGTTTCTTCAACAGCTGCTCTAATGCAGCTCCACTGCTCTTCGACGTCTTCTTCTGGTATTTGCAGCTCCTGGAATCTATTCCTCAATTCCACAGAAAAACTTTCCTTACCTTCGAGATTCTTCAATTTGTTTGTGTTATAACGCCTACTTCTACCACTCAGCTTTCCCACTTTTATTGCAGAGATCTTGAGACAAATAGTCGCAATCATGAGATGGTGATCGCTCCCCACATCAGCTCCACGCTTGTTTCTCACATCCATAAGTGAACGTCTCCATTTTCGGCTTATGGCAAAGTGATCAATTTGGTTCTCTGTATGATGGTCAGGAGAAACCCATGAAACCTTGTGACACGTTTTATGCGGGAAACAAGTCCCTCCTATTATCAAATCAAAGTCTGTACATAGCTCTGCAAAACGCTCTCCATTTACATTCATGACTCCAACTCCATGCCTACCCATGATTAACTCTCTTCCGGCATTTTCACTTCCTAACTTTGCATTGAAGTCTCCCATCAAGAAAACTATGTCTCTCTTTTTGATCTTTTTAATTGTAGCACTCAACTGTCCATAAAAATTGTCCTTACTTTGGTCGTCAGCCGCCTCGGTTGGGGCATAACACTGTATTATAGTGATGGGCCTCACTCGGGACTCAAATCTTGCAGTTATAATTCGATCTGATACAGGTACCCATGACAATAGGCCTCTCTTCGCATGCTTTGTCATCAGTATGCCCACACCACTCGTATGCGGTTCTCCTTCTTCTCTCCCGGAGTAGATGAAACAACTTCCATCTTCAAGGCTTGTTTCACCAAATCCTGTCCATCTGGTTTCACTGATTCCCAGAATTTCCAAATTATATCTGTTCATTTCGGCATGAATTTGTCTCAATTTTCCCGTTTCCCACAAAGTTCTTGCATTCCAAAATCCAACTCTAGTCCGTTTCTTCATTGCAAAGGTCGACTCCATTTGATCCGTCCGGTTTGGTATTCGTCTGGTTTCAGTAATAGTTATTTTATTGTCATTGCAAACTGACTACCATGACAAAATAAGTCTGTCCCTCGATTTGGCGTCACGACCATTTGGGAAAAATTTGCAACTTTGGAGCACGACAGTGGCAAGCCTGGCATCGATTGCGTCAGATCGTTTTAGAGACTAGTTCGGGGTGTACGTCAAGTTTGTTGTGCCGGTCGTTTTTAGTTGAAAGAAGTAGTTACAAGATTAATAGAGGTAAGTTTGTGTTTTTTTGTAATTTTGGTGTGTCCATGACTGTAAGTAGTCATTTGATGAAGTAGACGTGGTTTAAATTTTTGTTGATATGATAATTCAATTGCTACATCAACCTAGAAGTCCACTTTGTATCCTCGAACATGAGGTGCAGGGCTACCGCCAGAACAGAGCCAAATAACACGTAATGTCAAGACCAAAGTTTCACGACCATCGCGGGTTTTTTCACGACCAATCCAGCCTTATGGATTATACTGTGTTTGGTCGTGACTTAAATATCATTGTAAATTGAACAGTTTAAGTTTAATTCAATTGAAACACATATTTTTATTAAAACTAACAGTATAATTGAAGGATTGTTTAGAAATATTTAGATTATTCCAGACAATTCACGACCGTACCGCTTGTACCTGACCATCACGATGATGATTTCTATCATAAAAATTTTAAAAATTAAAAGAACATCATATTTCAATGTTTTATACACAAAAGAAGCACACCTCTATAAAAACATAACGATTTTTTGGGTCTCAGGTAAGTTTTTTAGGAGTTATACAAACTTAAAAGATTTTATTGGCTTTTTTTCGATTTTTTTAGTATTTTTATTTTTTTCTAGAAAGACCAAATATACCAAAAGCATAGTGAGCTGTTTATTGTATAATGGCCATAAAAGTAAATTAATTTATAGCAAAACATAGTTATAAAAATAATATTAACTATTTTTAATATTCAGTTTTATGTCCGTGATGGTCGTGTAAAAATTTCGTATTTTTCCATCAAAGATTCTCTATTTATAAAAAATCACCAAAGATATTGCGTTACCATGGACATTTTATGAAACTTCAAATGTCAATGAAATAAAAAAAATAAAAAGTTTCAAAAAAATGAACAAAAAATTTTAAAAGTGATTTTTCTGAAAACGTACGTTTTTATGTCCCTGTCCTTTTACTTCGTAGATACTGGATTTGTAGTTTATTATTATGTGTTTTAATATTTTTTGGGACGGGGGCAACATGTTACACACATTTATTTGGTTTTAAATATGTTCTAGGTATTTTTTTCGTATTTTTAAAGTCTCGAAATTCACGACCATGACGTGTCCCTAGGGTACATTTTCCAACTTTCACGCTGTTTTTAGACTAATTATTCATGCCGAAAGATATAAAGCCATATTTTTATGTCATCAATGGTTATTAAACTTGCAAAAAAAGGAGCATATTATATTTTTATTGTCATTGCAAACTGACTATCATGACAAAATAAGTCTGTCCCTCGATTTGGCATCACGACCATTTGGGAAAAATTTTCAACTTTGGAGCACGACAGTGGCAAGCCTGGCGTCGATGGAGTCAGTTGGTTTTAGAGACTAGTTCGGGGTGTACGTCAGGATTGTAGTGCCGGTCGTTACGAGTTGAAAGGAGGAATTACAAGATTAATAAAGGAAATATTGTGTTTTTTGTAATTTTGGTGTGTCCATGACCGTACGTAGTCATTCGATGAAGTAGACATTGTGTTAATTTTTGTTTATAAGATATTTCAATTGCTAGATTAACCTAGTAGTTCACTTTGTATCCTCGAACATGAGGTGCAGGGCTACCGCCAGAACAGAGCCAAATAACACGTAATTTCATGACCAAAGTTTCACGACCATCGCGGGTTTTTTCACGACCAATCCAGCCTTATGGATTATACTGTGTTTGGTCGTGACAAAAACTCTAATATAATTGTAGTTTGAACAGTTTAGTTCAATTGAAACACATATTTTTATTATAACTAACAGTATAATTGAAGGATTATTTAGAAAGATTTAGATTATTTCAGAAAATTCACGACCGTACCGCTTGTCCCTGACCATCACGTTTATGATTTCTATCATACAAATTTCAAAAATTAAAATATCGCCATATTTCAATGTTTTATACACAAAAGAAGCACACCTCTATACAAACATAACGATTTTTCGGGTCTCAGGTAAGTTTTTTCGAGGTTATACATATTTAAAAAGATTTTATTGGCTTTTTTTCAATTTTTTGAGTTTTTTTATTTTTTTCTAGAAAGACCAAATATACCAAAAGCTCAGTGACCTTTTTATTGTATAATGGTCATAAAAGTAAATTAGTTTATAGCAAAACATAGTTATAAAAATAATATTAACTATTTTTAATATTCATTTAAACGTCTGTAATGGTCGTGACAGGATTTTGTGTTTTTCCACCAAAAGATGCTCTTTTTTAAAAAATAAATATCAAAGATATTGCGTTACCATGGACATTTTATGAAACTACAAATGTTAATGAAATAAAAATAATAATAAAAGTTTTGAAAAAAGGGGAAAAAATTTGCAAAGTGCTTTTCCTGAAAACGTACGTTTTTAAATTTTCACTCTCTTATGTGATCGTTGGTTGAAATGAAATGAAATGAAATGTTTTATTTTCCATTAGGTATGAAATGCAATAGGCATCGTCAGAACAAATAATATACAATTTTCATAAAAATTAAAACTAAAATGCAAAAAACACACAGCAAACAAAACCAAAAACAAACCATGCACAAAACTACTGTCAAAAGAAAACAATCTGTTACTTACGTACATAGGAAAAACTCTCTCACAGTCTTCTTGGGTATTTCGAAGAAATCGCTGGTCTTATAAAGTGGGAAAGCCAATAAAAGTGCCCGGAGATTGTTTTTGAATTTTCTGTTGGTTTGGTTCCAAGCTGTACAAGAAATGTGGTTAAGAAGCCTTATGCTTAACTGTCTGGAATTTCTTTTTGTTTTGCTTAACCTAACATAAGGTACATCAATATTGTTCTTATTTCTGGTATTGTACATATGATAATCACCCCTACGACTGAGTGACTGGAGATAATTTTTTACATGCACAACTGAAACAAAAACATACAAACTACAAACAGTCATGATTTCCTCATTTACAAAGAGAGGTCTGCAAGGGGCATCATACTCAGCGTTTGCTAGGATTCTTACAGCTCTTTTTTGTATTAGCAATACCTCATTAATTTCAGCAGACCCACCCCAGAGTCTGAGCCCATACAAAAGAACTCGTCCTTGAAAAAAAGCTACGTAGGCGTTTTTAAACAGTTTTTATTTAGACGACTTTTTAGACTTCTCAAAAGGAAGATAACTCTGGAAAGTTTACTGCAAACCAAGGTTATATGAGGGCTCCAAGTCAGTTTTGTATCAATGCAAATACCCAAGAGCTTAACAGAGGTCACATCTTGTTTAATGTTTTTCAGCGTAAAGACCAAAGATATTGTGTTTTGGTTTCATTGAGAGACAAAAAGTTAGCATGGAACCAAACCGAGGCCTGTACAAGGGATTGCTCCATGAGTTCCTCAAGATTTTGAAAATTTTTTGAGCTATGAACCATCAGTGTTGTGTCATCTGCATAACAGACCACACCACCTTCAACATGACTGGGCAAGTCATTCATCATTATTATAAATAGCAGAGGCCCGAGGATAGACCCCTGCGGAACACCATGGGCAACAGGACGAGACCGAAGCACTGGCCATTCACAACAACCAGCTGCTCACGTCCCCCCAAGTATGACCGGAGCAGTTGCAGTTTGACACCTCCGATTCCGTAATGATTTAACTTACAGAGCAGCACGTCATGATCCACAGTATCGAAAGTCTTACTGAGGTCACACAAGGTGGCCCCAGCAAAGCCACCCGACTCAAAGGAGCTCAAGACATGCTGGATCAGGCTGTCCACCACATCCACAATGGATAGACCGGCCCGAAAACCATACTGGGAGGCAGAGAACAACCCGTTGACTTAAAAATGTGAACACAACTATGTGTTTTCAACAAGGACTCAAACACTTTAGACAGGATTGGAACAAGAGAGATAGGCCTAAAACTCCCGGGCTCGTCCCACGTACCTTTCTTATAGACAGGCACGACCTTCGATTTCTTCAGGCAAGCTGGAAAAATACCTTGTAACATACAATGATTGAAACAATACGTTAAAGGCCAGGCAATGGTAGTAATAATGCATTTTAAGAATTCACTAGAGATATTATGAACATCCTTACTCTTAGTATTTTTCATACTACGGACCACATTTATGACGTCATCACACCCCATTAGCCTCCATTTAAGTTGGGTCTGCACCTGGGGAGATCGGCTCATCAGCTGAACTGATCGTTGGTTATAGCTCAGTGGTTCAAGGTTGTCGACGCTATGGGACTCGACAAGAATGGGACCGCTACGGGATAAGAAAACCGTTATTTAGTGCAGGTAAATTTCGTTTTGTTGTTGGTAGTAGTGGTCGGTGAACCGGTTTTGTTCTGTGTAATGTCACCCCCTCCCTTCACTTTTAACAAACAACTACTTAATAGTTCTACATTCACATTCCAAGTTTGAAGTTTGTGTTTGTGTATCGTGTGTAAAGTTTCTTTTTACCGTGAATAGTGAATTAAAAATCTTGACTACGAATGGTTAAATGTTTACTAAAGAATCCAAAAATAGTAAAAGATGGTGAAGACAAAGTTTTTATTATATATTTGCCTAACTTGGGCTATTTGTTACTTCCAACAAAAGTAGCCTAACTAACAACAGTATGTGTTTAGTTTACACTCACAATTCACAACTAGCCTAACTAAATAAACATGAATTTATAAAAAATGTTTGTCGGATAATTTTCTCATATTAATTTAGGCCTATGAAAAATTAGTGGCAAGTTAATAAATATAGCCTAGTTAGGCTATCAAACCGAGGCCCATTTGAAATGGATCGACTTAAAAAGCTATAAAATTACAAATAAGCTTAGGCCTAGCCTATAGCCTAAAGAATTGAAACCACTTGAACAAGTGACCGTTAACTTAGTATGTTACTGTTCGACGATTATCGGTTGTGAAATATTGTGTTGGTCCGAAATGATGTCTTTTTACAAGGCTACCTACCTTCTTTAAGAGGTTTAATAAAGTCTTCAGAATCTCAAAGCTACTATCCCATGTAAGTTATTAGTTTAATGATCTTCATATTAAGTTACATTCCATGTGGTATTTAAGTTAAGTTTATCGCAGAGTAGGCCTACCTGTAACCGGATGTGGATTAGGCGTCCGGCAGTTGTTAACTTAATGTACCGTACTGTCCTAACCTAACCAACCAAACTTGCTGATAATGAAAAAATCGAATAAGAGTTAAGTTCTGTTCATAAAATAAGATTATAAATGCCAAAAATTGAAACAAACGATGTACAGTTAAGAAAATTAAGAAGAAATGGCATTTAAAGAAAAATCTTTGACAAGAAGTTAAAGATACAGATGTGATTCAACCCAGGACCTCTTTATTGTCAGCCGAGCACTCTAAGTTATCCACTACACCACGAACACCGGTGGCTGTACATCGTATGATTGTTGTAATGGCGTTCTGGGCCCCCACAACCCGGTGATGTCACTGCCGGACGCCTAATCCACGTCTGGTTACCGGACGCGTATCCTCTGTGTAAGTTTATCTATCAAGGGTAGGCCTACCTAACTTAAGTGTGGCACTGTAGGCCTAGTCTACAGTTTGAAAAGGGATTTAACCCTCCGAGTGTTATGTGTCCTAAAAGCGACTCATAACACACTTTGTGTAGTGTTTTGTGTCGCTTTTGCGACTCACAAACACTGTTTACGGCGAAGGCTCTATGACTGTCTAAATCGGATTGAACTGGATCGAGAGAGTTAGGTATCGTTTTTTTTGGCAGATTCTAAGCTTTCTCCCGAAGTCTATCTCTAAGCGCTTTTTTTTCTCGAGCCGATCATAATTGTAGCAGTCAGCTGACGTGCGAATTTGTAAACAGCTTGGTTAACTTTGCACCGATGACTGATGTGTTTTATTACGTTTATCATTGTTTTAGTGTTAAAAATCAAAAGTAGTGATATACGTGGTGCATTATATGAAGATTTAAGTGATTTTGAAGGGCTGGTTGATGATCCTGAAGAAGTAGGTAGGCCTAGTGATATTGATGTAAATTATCAGCCAGATTCCTAGCTATGGTTAGGCTATGCATTCTTAGCTAAACGCTATGTACCGAAATCTGTTTTTTTTGCCCATAACTTATTTATTTGCAAATCTACTTCCTTATGTTATTATATTTTTGGAAACCTCATAAAATTCTGAACAAAGTGGCAATTTAAAATATTTGTAGACCTATAAATTACTTATAACAATTTATTGAGCGCAAACATCAATTTTTTTCATTTATTTTATACATTTTTGAGAAATGTTAACCCCACAAAAATTGTTGAACATTTTTTTTATGTTCTATATGTTACATTGAAGCCCATAATTTTCCAAACAAAATGATATATAAAACAGTAGGCCTATACTTAACATTGTTTTTAAGTTTCTAAGATACATTTTAATAAAACCCTGCGATTGCGCAATAAATGGGCGAACATTAAGACCAAAACTAGAGACACTTGGAGGGTTAAGTTTTAGTAAAGTCATTACTGATAGGCCTACCTAAATAAAAAAAAGTACTTTGGCCTAGGATTACTTTGACAGCTAAGTTAACCTAACATTTTATAGGTCATAAAAAAGTGTAGGCCCCAGAATTTTAAATAGGCCAATACTTGTTGCAATTATGCTTATTTTTTTTACCCTAGTAAATTTTTCAGGGAATTAGGCCATAGGTGGAACGGTAAGACCTAGACTCAGGACCAATATACCGTACCTACTTTTTCATTTTGATGACCATAGAAGCCCATATGAGTTTGTAAACCATCATTATCGGACTATGGGAATGGGGTGTTAACTTATGGGTTATCATATTCTTATGGGGAACTAGCTTAACCCCGTCGTGGCTTCGCTCACAACAATTTAAGTTAAACACATGTGATCACTTAAGTAAAGTTAATTACCGGTAAACTAAGAGAGAACCAACTTCTTCATTTACAACATTAACTTAACTGTCCTTCTAACAGGAGCTTTGGAATGCTCACTCTGAAACCACCTAGGCCTAACTTATGTACATAATACTTTTAACTACTACATAATACTTTGGTCAGAAAACTATTCCTCCTGTCTGCTTTTTAGGTTTACTGGTTTATATGCTTAAACCTTGTTATCCAGTAGTAGGCCTACTGTCAGATCTCCCTCCAATGCCTATTGGAAAGTTGTATGTCTTATCTTAAAGTAGGGGAGAGTGTTGTACCTTTGACCATCTTGTACCTTTGACCACCAGTCATATAGTGAAATCTAGTGGCTGTATAGGGAAGTTCATTAGCTCATTAGTTTCATTAAACTAGTTCATAGATCAGCCACCAGAGGACTACTTCACCTTGCATTAGAGATTGAAAACTGTGTTTGTTGGAAGATATTTTAGTTTAATCATTTTTGCTACCGGTACTGAAAAGTAAAAATTTGTTGACTTATTGTTTGTTTTATAAAATGTATATTTTTCTACAAATAAAAGTGAAAGTGAGGGGTTATTATTTGATGTTTATCCCCGAACTTCTCTTGGATGTTTGAAACTGATATTATCACATATCTTTTGAGAATATATATATAAAATGGCGGGAAGCGCTTGTGTTGTACCTAGTGATGTGGGCCGGGTAAATACCCAGTGGGTAGGTAAATATAAATTGGGTATTTACCCCAGGCCCGGGTAAATACCCAAAAACTGGGTAAGTATTTATAATTTGTATTAAAGTTAGAGAAGTTTGAGATGTTTTTTTGCAATTATTACCTTGTAAGGATAGCAAAATGATAATAAAATGTGTTAAACAAAATTTCATATGGTCACTACTAGCATTTTACTTCTCGGTATGATCGCCATAAATACCCAGGTCTGAGCATAAAGCATAATCGGCATAAATACCCTGGTCGCATGGTTGCACTGGTCTTGACTACTTATGATTTTTTAATTTCTATGATAGATAGATGAATTTATTTTATTAAAAGTGAAGAAAAATAATTTGTAAAGTAATAATTATTATTTAGGAAGACAGGAAAATTGAACCTAGTAGTGGCCTATGTGTAAACAACTTAAGAAAATAATTAAAATTCAATCTGTAGGATGGCAGGATTTAATAATATTTTTGTTCTAGATCTTTTGTTGGTAAACTTATCAAAAAAAAAAAAAAAACCTAATTTCATAAACTTGTGATACAAAAAATTTTAATCTATAGCACAATAAAAGTTTAATGTAGACTCAGACTCCCTCTTATCCAGACACCTTTTAACCGGACAATTTTTATCAGCCCATTGGTTTAACCTGACTAGATTGGCAAGAAGTGAGCGGTACTGAAACGACTGTTCTCGTGGGAAAGATTTGGGACCAGTGATCACGTATCTAAATACAATGCTCTCCTAAATTGAAGTCGAATATGACAGCACCAGTACACGGTTTCCGTTTTAACAAGTGTTTGGGGACGGGTGGCGTCGTCCTGTAATCCAGCTACTAGGAGGTCACGAATTGTGGATATTTATAGGGATGCACTGTGGATGCGATGCTCACTGGTGTGGATTAACGTCCGCACTAGTGAGTACTACGACTATCCGCAGTACTATCCTGATAATTAGACCAATTCGTAAATTACAAGGAAAAATGTGGTTCGGATTCCACTATAAACTGTAGGTCCCTTAGTTGCCATTAGCTGTATGGGCTATTAATTAACAGCTGTGTCTAAGGAACATGTCGGCCTTAGTCACTAACAAGACTACAAGATCGCGCCACTCATCCTACACTCATCCTTCACTCATATTTGGGTTAAAATACGCACATAGTGGCGTCCCCATCTTAAAATGAATGAATGAATGACGTCGGTTTAACCAGAAAACCCGTTATCTGGACTAGCCTCGGTCCCGAGGAGTCCGGATAAGAGGGAGTCTACTGTACGTTCAGTATTCTGCCATTCTGCCTATATCAATCAGGCCTTGGGTCTGTCTAGCCTACCAAGCCACTTACACAATACAAATTTTAACTATCATAATTTAATAACAGTAGAAGTAGATTTAGGTTCACTACTTCTCTGATGAGGTGTTGTCTTGATTTCATAAAAAAAAGTGCTAAATCATTAAATAAAAGGTACTAGCAATTCTGCAAAGCTTCAAGTTACTGTAAAGGGTGAAATAGACTATCCTAATTTATCATGTAATGATAACAATAACATATTTAGGGGTAGATAAAAATGAATTTCAATCGATTTCATAAATACCCAAAATACCCGGGTATTTATGGATTTTGGGTATTTACCCGGGTAAATACCCAGGGTATTTACCCCGAGTTTTAAATACCTGGGTATTTTACATCACTAGTTGTACCTCTTTGACCACTTAATAGTGCTCCTTGTTATAGAGTGCTCCTTGTTGTAATAGAGTTGTTCACTCCCAAGTGTCTGACTTTCTGTCACAAAACAATATTCTTAATATATTTCAGTCAGGTTTCCGTAAATATTTTAGCACAGAAACAGCAATGCTTCATATCACTGATGATATACGATCGGCTATGGATCGTAGCCAATGTACCGTTTTGACATTATTTGACTTTCTTAAAGCTTTCGACACAGTAAACCATAACATTCTTCTAACCAAACTCCAGCTTATAGGATTCTCTGACAATTCATTAAAATGGATGAGATCATATCTTCAGGGCCGACAGCAGTGTGTGTGTCATGACAACTTGACGTCCGACTGGAAACATGTTTCATGTGGAGTTCCTCAGGGTTCAATTCTTGGTCCACTGCTTTTCACAATATACATAAATGACATAACTACAGTACTACACCACGTAAAGTTTCATTTTTATGCTGACGACTTGCAAATCTACTCTCATTTTAAAGTCAGTCATACGAATGAAACTATAAACTTGATGAATCAAGACATCGACACCATTGCTCACTGGGCAGCAAAGAATGGACTAAGACTCAATCCTGACAAAACAAAGCCAATCATCATAGGTCACCCACGGTTACTTAGCACACTTGATGTAGACAATTTACCAAAACTTACCGTGAACAGTCTTGGTTTGACATTAAACCGTACATTAGACTGGACTGACGCGGTGGTAAATACTTGTAAAAGAGTATTTGCCGCCATTCACACACTGAAAAAGATGCAACGACTCCTACCGTTTCATATTAAACTCTTACTGGTCAAATCACTCGTATTTCCACACTTCAACTATTGCAACACGGTGATTAATGACATGACTGGCTTTGGCAACAAAATTACAACGTGTTCAAAATTACTACATTAGATTTTTGTTCAATCTTAGACGTGACGATCATGTCACACCATATTATATAAATGAATCAATTTTGAAATTAGATGACATCAGAAAATTCCGAATACTTTCAATTACTCATTCAGCCATTAATCTTGGAACTCCAAATTATCTAGTTACAACCAGTTTGAATTTTTGCGTGAAAGAGGTGCAGGGAATAAAATGAATCAATTTTGAAATTAGATGACATCAGAAAATTCCGAATACTTTCAATTACTCATTCAGCCATTAATCTTGGAACTCCAAATTATCTAGTTACAACCAGTTTGAATTTTTGCGTGAAAGAGGTGCAGGGAATACTCGCTCTGGCTCGTCCACACTGCGTATTCCTCATCACAGGACCACTCTTTATAACAAATCTTTTGTAGTAACTGCATGCCGCCTTTGGAACTCTGTACCTTATCCCATTAAATCCTTAGAAAGCCGATCCTGACTGACGGTGTATTACCTTAACCGGATGGCCGTGGCGTGGCGGGATGGCGAGCATTAGGCCTGGGTGCAGCAGAGGGTGTATGTGTGTGTGATTGTGTGTTAGGTAAATACATTTATGTAATGTCATTACACCTATTTGTTTATTTCAATCATTATCGTTTTATTTTGTTAATGTTTATCAGTATTGTTAGTTTTTTAGAGGTTAACTGTAAGAAAGGACCGTGAGGTCCTAAGTTCGCCTCAATAAAGAAGGATTTTCATTTCATTTCATTTCATCCCATCCTTTGACTAGGTCAAAGGTACAACATCATCTGTAATCAGTGTAGTTATTACTGGTTTTTATTGAAATATGTTAATGTATTAATATTAAGCCATTGTTTTGTGGAACCTACAGGAGGTTGTCACCAAGCTCAACACTGCCAAATCAAGTGGATAAGCATGTCAAAGATAATTTTTCAATTTTGCAGTGGGCTTTTTATCCTAAAAAGTAGAAAAAAGCCATTTTTTTATCTTGATAAACTGAGTAATAAGTTCAACTTTGTGTATCAGGTTTTATATTTTAAAAACTATCATGTAAGATATATATATTTGTTTTTTTCTACCTGTTTTGGGCTGAAATCGATATGCTGGTCAAAGGTACATCTGCATGTTGAACCTTTGACCACCATGTAAAAAATTTTCTTTATTACTAAAAATGGGTTAAAACTTATGACAAGGAACTGGAAAAAATATTTAATCCATGGATAAAACAGTTAAGTAAGTTATCATCGTTGATTGTTTTTAAAATAATTGAAGCTTTCCTGTCCCTACAAAAAATCTTTAAGTGAAAACTGGTCAAAGGTACAACACTCTCCCTAACATTAACTTAAGTATAATATAAAAACCTTGCACAATGTTTTATTGTGGTTCTTATTTAACCCTCAAAGGGCATAAACAGTTACCAGTCTACAGTGTCTATGATGTTTTAACCAAGCAGAATGTACTCATATAGAAGTGTCTTTTCTCAATATGTGGCTTAATAGTGTGCATTTCTTTACGAAAAAACATAAAAAGCTAAACTTAGTAAGTAAGTTTAGTTTTCACATAATCCGCAAAAAACGTGAACTGGGATTGTAAAGCCAACATACTCTTCTGAAATTGCATGATTGTGCCATTTTTATTAGCCTAGGGATGAAAGTGATTGAACTTAAAGCACTTCTGATCTTCTCTCTTGAGCACCCATTATAAATTATCATAAAGTAGCCTAGTGATGGAAGAATGCAGATGCTATCCCTTAAGATATTAGGTGAAACTCGATTGCAAATAAGTGTTCCTTTGACATTGATATTCTGAACACATAAATAATATACCACATACATAATATACCACATATATTTAATATGCCACATATATTTATTATAGTCCTTAAGGGAATAGTAGGCTACCTACTGTTATTTAGTTGCTAGTTATTTTACTTTTTTACAGATTACTTTTACAGATTAAATTTTATTCCTGATCTCATTGTATATTGTTTTGGTGTTGTTGCAGATCCAAGATGGACATGTCAGAGTCATTGTCATGTTCAGGGAGCAATGTAATCATACCTAGTTCTGGCAGCAGACTCGGTGGGAGCAGTAAACTAGATGATGAAGTGGCCCCACCTGCTCTACCCCCCCGACCACCCCCGAGGCCACGCAACAGCTCTGATCCTGTTCACCCAGTTCACCTACAAGCTCACCTTAAAAGAACAAGTAAGCAGTATTTGTTTATACTTACATTTTGTTTATCCCATACTACGTGTTCGTATAGTAAGGCTGAGTCACTTTGGGCAAACCCCCGATTCAGGCAGTTTTGGTCATTGGTATCGATCGGTATTGATTTGTTTCAAAGTGCAGAGGTAGCTTCTGGTATTGTGAGCCATTCATCAATTGCTTTTAAAATTTTAAACACTGATGCTCGCTAAGCGGAGGTTTTGTCCGGGTTACGCAATAATGTACAACATCTAGGCTAAAGAAAAAGGTCTATCCTCTAATTAAAAAATCATACAAATGCATATAGGTATATAAAACACAAAAAGAATTTAAAAAAAGAAGGTTTTTTATATTTTTGTAGTATATCTTAATTATGAACAATCCACAGAACATATACATACAGACGCAGTAGATTTCGTCCAGCCATCTACTGTTTCACTGACATGACACTGACTTTGAATGAGGTTGAGGATTAGGGGTGGCGGGCCTGTCAATTGTTCCTAGAGAGGGGTCGACAACGTCAGCCGCTGCCAACCCCATACAACAAATTTACCCAAACAAAACTAGTTTTACCTGAAGGAGACCTCCGCTTAGTGTCTGATGGAAGGTTAAATTTTTATACAAAATCTACCTAGCCTAATCAAAGTCCCAATAATTCCTATCTGTGAAAAATTGTTGCTCAGGCCTAACTAATTAAAATCATTAGGCCTACTTTGTAAGTAGGTTTTAAGGTTTATATTGCAATATCTTACTTACCGGTAATTTTATATTTCTATTTCTGCATGTTTCAATTATGGGCAACTAATGAAGGCTTATCATTGACCAAATAACAATGTATGGTCTGATATTTTTCTGCTTTCAAAAAATATTTGAAGAAAAAGAATGAGGGTCTTTGTATTACTACTTGCAAGGAGTAGCTTTGTATATCAATTCATTACTGAGTGTAAGGCTTTGTTTTAATTAATTTCTGCTAAGCTTAGTCAAGGTCTGTCACATTCAAATATATTCCTATTGATGCTCTGCAAAGTGTCTCTGCCATTTACTATTTATTAAATCTGTGTTGGAAATATTTTTCTACCTGGTCTGAATATCAAGACACCTAGCCAAAGCTTACTTAACCATAGTTTAACTCTTGGTCACGTTCATCTATGCCTGATTGTATTAGATCAGGTGAATGCATTCCCAAAAACACATGTAATATGTCATCCACCACTGTGAAGATCTAAGACAAACGTTAAGACTACTAATTTTAAACAAATGATAGGAGTTGCACTGCGATTTTCCAAAATATACATACATACATATCCTCTCCCGGTCCGATTATCTTCGGGTCTGGGTGTTCACTAGGCCTCTACATATTCTTCTGTCCTTCCACAATTCCACTTCCTCCACATACTGCCGTTGCACCCCTCTTGCTTCCACATCACGTTTTACCTCGTCGATCCACCCTCTGCTGGGCCTTCCTCTTCCTCTTGGTCTTCTTCCATCAATTCGACGTTCACTCATTCTTTTCGGGATTCTTTCATTCTCCATTCTTCTTACGTGGCCGAACCATCTCAATCTTGTCTTCTCTACTCGTTCTCTCAAACTTTCATAAACTATTCCTCTTCTCAGCTCTTCAGTCCTCATTCTGTCTAATCTTGTTTTACCTTTTATCCCTCTTATAAACTTCATCTCCCCTGCCTGAACCCTACTCCATTCCCTCTCTGTTATGTTCCAAACTTCAGCACCAAACTATCGGTATATAGTACGTTTTGTACATGGTAACTTTAGCTTTCTTTGGTATATCCTTATCCCAGACTAGGTGTCTAAAGGTATATTTTGCTTTGAGCGACTGTAGCAATAGTCACACAGCGATTATCGCTCAACTACTATCGCTGTTACGGCAGCCGTTTTGCTTAGAGCGATTGATTTTCGGTCGCCGCACGATTTTTCATAGTTAGTTGAATACCAGCACTCACAATGGTGTCATGAGTCATGAGTACGGTATGTGTTGTAACTTATTAAAGTATCTCCTCAGGGAGGAGTTAGAAGACAAGGCTCTACTTGACTCTAGTGGAAGTATCAATAGACAATCGATAGAAAATACATTGTGATATTTAGGATTTGGGACGTATACGTATCACTAGACGTAACTAGATAGGATATAAATAGAAAACTGTAGTGATATCAATAAGAGTAGGCCTACATGAATGTTGGAAAATAAAACTTGGAGTCTAAATAAAAAATATTTATTCGTACAAACATCTAATACAGTATTAAAACCCACAACTAAATAACACATAGTCAACTTGAAACAGTCAAGCATTTTATATTTAAATTTGAATAGACGAGGATTACCCAAAAAAATGTAAACACAACCATTTGAGTAATGAAAATGCAAAGTTTGCTGGAAATAAAGTGTCGCCTGTTTATTTTACAATTTAATGTAGAAAATTAAATGAATGTGTAAGGAAATATAACCAAAACAGTAGAATCGTAACAGCACATGAATAGGAAAAATAATTTGAACAAAAAAGTAAATTATGGCTATTTTAACCCCTATTATTAATGTGCCTACTGAGTGCTGAACTGGACTGTTTTGAGGTTCTGCGCATCAGTCGCGGCGCGATTATCGCTCATACTGGTATCCAGGGCAGTGGTCCGCGACTATAGCTAGCGACTCTTGCGATAGTCGCTCCAAGCAAAACAGGACAACGCAAACTCCGTCAGAGCAGTGCCCAGCTACTATCGCAGAGCAATTGTCGCCACGCGACTATTGCTGCAATCGCTCCAAGCGAAATAGGCCTTAATACTTTGGTACAGTAAAATCCTGCACCTTTCCCCAGTCTCGCCCTCACCTCTTGCACCATCCTTCCATCGTTCGAAATCACCGTGTCTAAATATGTAAATTTTTCAATCAACTTAAGTGGTTTTCCTTCTACTTTTAAAGGTGTTCCAACACACTATCTCTTCCGATAACCATCACTTCACTCTTTTCCTTACTTATTCTTCCCCTCTCTCTTATAACCTCCGCCCATTTATCCAGTTGTCTTTGTAACTCCTTAATTTCTTCCCCACTGAATTATATAATCTGCAAACATCATAGTTCCCACATTGTTATCTAATAACTTATAACCTTTTTTTATTTTTTGTAACTGTATACAATACAACATTTTGTTAATATTTTCAGTCTTGTCGTTTCAGCAAAGTTTCTTAGGCGATGTTTCTGTAGCCGATCCAGTAACCAATGCTATAAGCCAGAGTCCTATAATAATAATAATGCTATAATTTTCCTATTCCAATCCTTTATTCCCTTTACAATCTTATGATATATGGGGGAAAATGTAGCTCCTAGGTTGACCATACATTCATAGGTCTGTCCCTGCGAACGTGTATAAAGAGCGATTTGCCATGCTCCACCCTGTATTAAACAGGTTCACACAAGGCTTCACACAGCTCTTTATGTGTGGCCTCCTGACAACCGGTAAGGAGTGTGTTGAAGAATCTGTCTGCATGATCACCCTTAGGGAAGACTAGATCAAACCAGCCATCCTCACGTATTGTCTCTGAAAGTTGAAAAAAATACAATGATTTACTTTTAACATAATCTTTTCTACATTGAACACAATGAATAATACATTAAAAGTAAATCATTGAAATGTTTTAAATTAAGTTTTCCTACAGTCACCCGACAAAGTTGGCTTCCTTGTACTGTTTATATAGTACAGAAAGCTGCTAATTGCGGCATATTTATACTTTGTCGTACGGTTTATACTTTAGTGCACATCAGGATTCAACAAAACAACACAAAATAGCGTGGGTTCTACTATGCACGTAATCCATGTACGCTTGGAAATAGGTTGGCAACACTTAAAGAAAAATAATACTATGAGTAGCTGATTGACTATTATAACTACGATTTAACCTGTCATTTCGTGTTTATAGTTTATGTTCTTTTTTCGGTATTTCTGAACTTTCTGGACTTTTCTTTTAAACGTTTTTAAAAAAGTCCTACGATCTTAATAAACAAGGAAATACCTTTAAAGCACTTTTTAGGCGCGGAAATCACTGCAAATTACAAAAACATACGGAACTATTTTCTCAAGTCGCGGAGCACATTCCTTGCTGAGGAAAAAATAGCGGAGTGATACGGACCTGTGACTACTTTTTCTAGGGCACCTATTTGTGTTGCCAGCTGAACCTAAAAACATATTATATAGTGTTTGAAAGACTAATTATTTATATGCTTTATAGTGACTGTAGGAAAAGAAAATGTGTAACACGAGTGCAAAAGGCCTTTGCTGCACTCGAGATCATTCCGCACTCGCCGCGCTCTTGTGTGCAGCAAAGTGCCACTTTGCTCACTAGTTACATAAATAACTATTCTTTTTGTGATTCCAGTACCTAATAAATCAACCAAATTGACATACAAAAAATTTGCCGGATCTGTAATAAACAAAAATAAACAGAAACCTTCAATATATACCCTATTTTAAAGATCTCGTGAAAACACATTTTGAGTCTTATCAGCCATGAAGTAAAGAAAACGGGGATACCAACAAATAAGCTTGCTGTGTCGTTTAAATGTGTCTCCCGGTTCTTTTAGTTAAGGTTGTGTTGAAAATAAACACCCTATAATGCAGAGTTTTTTTTATACACCACATTGACAGTGCATGAAATTCTTCCGATCATTTTGTAAAATCAATATTTATTTTTAAAATTGTACTTTCTAAATGTGATTGAGCAAACCTAAGTTTTTAGTGACTTTTGTGTTATACATGTTTATGATTTAAAAGCAGAATCTTTCAAAATTTCAGTTTTAGCTATTAGTAAAAACAAGCAGTGATATCAATAGTAAACCAGTAGTAAATCATTGTAATAGCATTGCTGGTTTTGTTAGTGGGAATCACATTGTTTGAACATTAAAAGATATTACATGATAAGTCAAGCCTTTGCTTGATTCTTTTCTGGCACAAGCTCAGGTCAGTGGTAAGGACAAATACATTAACACTTCTTATCACTAAAAGAGTAAAAGTATGAGTAAATGAGCAGGAAAAGAAGTTGGAAGTGGAGCGGAACCCTTTTGTTCGTAGCTCCAAGGTTCAGAGATCGCCACCACCAAAAAAAGTGAGGACAACCCCGCCACCTGCACCTTTCAAATGCACTTAGGAGTTCCCCCTTTTAGGATCTTCTTCGGCAAGTGGAGCTGGAGCGGTGCGGAAAACGTTGGAGTTGCAGGCGTCGAGCTGGCGTTACCAGCAAGTTCTGCTGTTGGAATGCCGGAGGATCCTTTCACAGCAACGTCGAGGTCGGAAGGCTCTGAGGTGGTGCTTCTGCGTCAGGGATATCTTGATGCAGAGAGTGACATTGAAACCCGGCTCCAAGACATGGAAGTTACGATAAAGGCTATGCTAGACACCTTCCGGACTCAGAGAGCCGTAAACCAAGTGGTCAAAAACGGCATGGCCAAACTAGAGGACCTTGGATTCGTTTTTGCCTGCCGGGTGGTGAGCAAGGCGGCCATGGAGAAGATTGCCTAGAAGGTTGTGTCTCTGTCCGACGAAAGAGCGCTGCCTTCTAAGAAACGTAAGAGGCCTTCCACATCGGACAGTACTCAAAAAAGAGTTGGCAGACCAAAAGGACCACGGTGAAGGCCAAGGCGACTCAGACGGACCTATTGTCTGCTGTGCCCAGATCCTTTTCGGCCATAGCTGCAGCTTCTGTGAAGAACCAACAGCCACAGCTACCTACGACCCCCCCTCAGGGAAGTTACCGAAAGGGATCAGTTGTAGAGACACCTGAGGCTGCGTGGGAAAAACGCCGTTCCCAAAAGGAGAAAAGGCAATTGAGGCGGGCGGAGGTCGCCTCTATAAAGAATGTGGCAGTGAAGGTACAGCCGACCGGCGTGGCCCAAACTGGGCCCTGCTCGGTCTCTGCTCCGAAAAAGTCCCGGCCAAAAAAGCCCAGGACGGAGGCAATCCTGGTCAAACCCTCAGGGGGGAGGTCTTTCGCCGAGGTCTGGGGTGCAATTAAGGCCAAGGCTAAGCCAGAGCAGACCGATACGGTTGTACGGTCGATTAGACAAACCCGGGACGGGGTCCTTGAACTGGGTAAGTCGAAAGACAAAGCAGCCTTTACTGCCGAACTGAAGGCAGCTGTTGAAGGACAGGGCACCGTCCGTGCTCTTAAGCCAAAGACATCAGTTGAGGTTCGAGACATTGATTGTGTGTCGACGGAG
>NW_026542600.1:54637376-54663719 GCF_028750875.1 Macrosteles quadrilineatus
ATCAATATGTATTTTTTAATGGTAGTTCCTCTCAGTATTTAAAGGTTGACACAGGTGTTCCTCAAGGTTCAATTTTTGGTCCAACAATGTTTATAATATATGTTAATGATTTACCAGTAGCTTTAAGTAATGTTTGTGTATCGCCATACATGTACGCTGATGACCTTGCAGTTCAGATAAGTTGCTCAAATGATAATTTAGCGAATCAGATTCTCAATAATATCAACATGACTGTTGAGGACTGGACGGCTGCAAATTTTCTGTGTCTCAACAAGAAGAAAACTCAAATCCTCAAATTTAACCTAAGTTCTTGTTCTCACTACCCACATAAAGAAGATTATTCATGAAAATATATTAAGAATATATTTCAATATATAAAAATTTCTCAAAATATAGTTAATATATATAGTTGTACAAATATATAATTCCATTCTATATTCCTAATATAGTATAAATATACAAAGAAAATAGTTGGCATTATGTAAAAATTTTATACTTTAGAACATATATTATAATGTATTTTAAATATAAATCGAATATAAGTTTATTATAAATTAACCGTATTTCTCATAATACATTTTGAATATATTTATTAAAATATATTTAAAGTGTATATTGTATGTTATATTTATAATATATCTTTGTAAATATATTTCATATAATATTTAAATATATTTTAAATATAGTTTAAGAGTATTCAACGTTTTACATTTATATTTTAAATGTATTTGTTCAATATATTAAAAATATATTTTAACATTTACATTTCTAATACAAAATAGATTTATATTATAAATATATTCCACATATATATGCGGCCATATTGTTTTAATTATGTTCAGTTGAGCAGTGTTGTGCCGGCGATAGGTGGGGTGTAGGACTGCGTCCGTAGGTTATATGTTGTGGACTTAACAGATATATGTGTTTCTACAGGATTATCGCTGGAGAAATAAGAAAGAGTATGCATGAAAGTGTCTTGTGTTTAAATGTGTGTGTGATTATTAGGCCATGCAACAAAAATTAGTGCTAATTTGGACCTAACCTCAAAAAATGAGTGTTAGTCATTTAGGTTACGGCCTAGTTGCACGATTCTAGCTTAGGGCAATATGCCTAATATGCGTATCTGTAGAATGTTTGCTGAAGAAACAAGAAAGAGTATAAGTGAAATTGTCTAGTGTTTAAATATGTGTAATTATTAGGCAAGTCAATAAAAATGAGTGCCAATTTGGACCTAACCTCAAACATGAGTGTTAGTAATTTGGATACGGCCCTAGTTGCAACGATTTACGGTAAGTGGATCAACTGTTTATAAATTAGAATATATACGGTACATTTACCAATAAAAAATAATTATTCAATCTATTTTTACAAACAGCATTCTAGCCTATTTTGTAAATATGTGCGCGAGTCTGAATTTTTACTACTATAGTAACGATATCAGGCCGGCCTACATCCCGAATGAAGCAAATCTGTGTAATTAGTAAACCTAAAATACTACGATAATACATTTGGATAAAGCTTCTCTCAATTAAAAGCATAACATTTGTCCATAAAAGAGCTGTCTAAGTAGTCCTAAATTATAGGCCTGGTTTTGTTCAACCCGCCGAATGTTAAGCGTCGTAAAAGCGACTCATAACACACCACCGCGGTGTTATGCGTCGCTTTTGCGACTCACAAACACTGTTTAAAAAGCTTTATATATTATTGATATATTTGAAATACATTATATTAAATATATTTTTAATATACTAGCCCTTTTCCATATTTAAAATATATTATAAAAACACATTTGAAATATATAATTTATATATAAATACCACAAATGAAATATAACTGAATATATTACTCGGTCCCATAATTTGCATATTTAAAATATATTGACAATATATATTAGCAAATATATAGCTTTATATTTCAAATATATTTTTTTTTATATATTTTCAATATAAATTTTCTATGTGGGTACACACCTGAAGAGGTTAAATTTCTAGGTATAGTCCTGCAACCTAACATTAAATGGAATAATCATGTTGTCAGTGTGTGCAAAAAAGTGTGTAAAGGTATTTTTATGATTAGACGTCTCAGGTTGATTGTTGATTTTGATGTTCTGATGTCAATATACTTTGCTCACATTCAGAGTCACCTATCGTATGGAATTGTAGTGTGGGGATGTGACAGCAGCGTTAAAAAATTACTGATTTTGCAGAAGAAAGCTTTAAGAATCATTTGTAAAGTAAAAAGAAAAACTCACTGTAAACCTTTGTTTAGAAAACTTGGTGTGTTAACTGTACCTTCATTATACTTACTGGATTCTTTGTTGTACATTAAAGAAAATCTTAATAATATTCCTGCCAACAATTCAGTACATTCATACTTTACCAGACAGAGCCATTTTATCAGAATTCACCAATGTAATTATCAGACTACCATTAAATCTACTTTTGAATTAGGTAAGAAAATCTTTAATTTGCTGCCACATAATGTAAAATGCTTAGATGATAAGAAATTCAAAGTGCATTTGAAATCTCTTTTGATAGAATTAAGTGTCTATGATGTTGACGAATTTATCACTTATTTAAGGTGTCCAGTTTTGTAAATAGAAATTTATTGTAAAATATGACGATGCCATACGTATGTTTTGTATGTTTTACGGCAATAAATGATTTGATTTGATTTGATTTGATTTGATTTGATTTGTTAAAGAAAAAATTAACACAACAAACAAGTTCAACACTTCTTCAATCGCCTTGAAAAGCTTTAAACACAGTATTATTGTAATTATTATAAACCAAGACACCACATTATTTATAACAAAACCATAATACGGATCTTTCTAGTTTAAAAAGCATAAAATTAGTGATTGGCGGATCCAAGAAAATGTCGGTACCGGATCCGGATCCAAATACACACTGTCATAAGGGCAGGTTAAAAAAAACGTAATTAACAGAATGCCAATTTAAATCATACTGTTTAAATTAAATTGGTAATGTTTAAAGGTTAATATATCTTATATATAGAGTAATCTCCAGTTGAGCCCATAATCCCTCATTTTTTGGGGACACTAACAAAATCATAAAATGCACTAAGTTTGCACGACCACCTAAAGGGTATCTGTGTATATTTTACAATAGCTCGATCTTCAGTATGCTATATCGTGGTTTTTGCATGCAGCATCCAATTTATTTATGCCTGGATCACCTCTTGTAATCTCTTCCTTAAATTCGTTCCAGGTCCACCCTACTGATAGACGGGTATGTGAAGTTCTACAAGTAAAATACCCCGTGTCTGTGTACAAGAAAGAAGTCTATACTGTGTTCTAACTTAGAAAAATATTAGATGAGGGAGTCTTGACTTTTTATTCACCCTGATAAAAATACAGAGATATACAGATATACCCTGAGATATACAGAGATAATCTTCTTGTACACAGACATAGGGTATTTTATAGTGATGGACAAGACCCAAAACTTTGAGATTTTTTTATCACAAAGCATCGGGTGGGATTGAAATACTAACGGGATATTTTCGAGACGAGATTACAGGCCGTTAGCTTTTCATCCAGGTACTAAACTAAAAACTAGAGGTGTGCAGATATCCGAAAAATCGGGTCGGATTCGGTTCGGAAAGATACATGCCATTGCCATATATGTTATTTGCATCAAGAGACAAACACTGAGACATGGCCTTGCCATATAAGTTATTTGTATCAAAAGACAAACACTGAATCATGGCCTTGCCATATAAGTTATTTGCAACAAAAGACAATTGAAACATGGCCTTGCCATACAAGCTATTTGCATCTAGATACAAACATCGAGACATGGCCTTGCCATATAAGTTATTTGCATCAAAAGACAACACTGAGTCATTGCCTTGCCATATAAGTTATTTTCAACAAGAGACAAACACTGAAACATGGCCTTGCCATACAAGTTATTTGCATTTAGATACAAACATCGAGACATGGCCTTGCCATATAAGTTGTTTGCATTAAGAGACAAACACTCGGGGAAAAACGGTCTTGTACATGGATACAGACAGCTTTATGTTAGTAAACAAATCGGGGTTGTACAGTGATACAGACAGCTTTGTGTTAGTAAAAACATCGGGGTTGTACAGTGATACAGACTGCTTTGTGTTGGTAAAAAAATCGGGGTTGTACAGTGATACAGACAGCTTTGTGTTAGTAAACGAATCGGGGGGAAATCGGTCTCTTACATGGATACAGATAGCTTTATGTTAGTAAACAAATCGGGGTTGTACAGTGATACAGACAGCTTTGTGTTAGTAAAAAAATCAGAGTTTTACAGTGATACAAACAGCTTTATGTTAGTAAACAAATCGGTGTTGTACAGTGATACAGGCAGCTTTTGTGTTAGTAAAAAAATCGGGGTTGTACAGTGATACAGACGGCTTTGTGTTAGTAAACAAATCGGGGTTGTACAGTGATACAGACTGCTTTGTGTTGGTAAAAAAATCGGGGTTGTACAGTGATACAGACAGCTTTGTGTTAGTAAACAAATCGGGGGGAAATCGGTCTCTTACATGGATACAGATAGCTTTATGTTAGTAAACAAATCGGGGTTGTACAGTGATACAGACAGCTTTGTGTTAGTAAAAAAATCAGAGTTTTACAGTGATACAAACAGCTTTATGTTAGTAAACAAATCGGTGTTGTACAGTGATACAGACGGCTTTGTGTTAGTAAACAAATCGGGGTTGTACAGTGATACAGACTGCTTTGTGTTGGTAAAAAATCGGGGTTGTACAGTGATACAGACAGCTTAGTGTTAGGAAAAAAATCGGGAAAAAATCGGATCCATCAAAACCGGATCCAGCCCAAGATCCGGAATTTTTTGGATCCGATCCGGTGTCATTTCTAGCTCGGATCCGGTGGATCCGGTAGTCCGATATCCGGATCCGACCATCACTACATAAAATTATGGTACCGTACACTTTGTTTTAGTTTGACCTGATCGATAACTTAACACAATCATGTCCACATCAAAACATCGAATAATGAAGAAGACTGACACTGCTATGGTTTATGTTCTGCAGACAACCTAGTACTGTACCGTATACAGTAATTTTAATTCTTAAGCTTACTTTGCGGTTCATTCTAGCGTTACAATAATACTTAATTTAATGGATATTTCAAGTACTTAATTTTATGGTTATTTACCTTAAAATCAAAGCTAAACAGTTACTTACTAGTTTTGTGAGATCACTGAAGAAGTAAGCGTTGCAACCCTCTACAATATGCTTTGGAGGGGGTTCAGCATTTTCAGTCAGCTGAAAACAGTTGAAATTCTGTAAGTTGCTAAATTGCATTTTAAATCCAGAATGACTTTAAGTAGAGGATAGTTTCCAAAAACGTTCTGAAGTAAGTGTCATTTACAAATTTTTGAATATTTCGACAACATTTTGCATTTGAATAAATTATTTTTCAGCAATTTTATTTTGACTGATTCAACGGTTGTGATGTTAAATTTGAATAACTTGATAATACAATTAAAATCAAATCAGTTTTATTTCCACAATAAGTATAAAAAATAACAGCTAAAAAAAGAAAATACAAAGAAAGTAGTCTAGAAGCACTACATAAATTGTAGAGGTGTGCGGATATCCGAAAAATCGGGTTGGATTCGGTTCGGTTCGGATATCCGTATCCGAACCGAAATTTGATTTGAGCCCAAATTTGATATCCGACACTAATAATAATAAATCTTTATTGTCATTTGGTAATAAAAACATTACAATAGACAAGGTCAACATGTTTTGTTACATTGTTATATAAAATATTAAATAGGCTACAGAAAATGTTAAAATAAAGTTAAAAGAATCTTAAAAGGATAAAGCATCAGTAATAATAAAAAACTTTGAAATTAATAGGGAAAAGACCATAACAAGAACAAAGAATCACCAAGACTGCTTGGCCTCACAGTTAAGCCTTGAAAAATCTACATTCTGCAAAAACTCCTCAACTGAATAAAAAGCACGACTTGTAAGCCAATCTGATAATTTTGACCTATACAAATGAATACTTTCCTGATTTCTAAAATATATTGGAAGTTTATTAAATAGTTTTATTTGCAAATGTTTATAACTTTTGATAAATTTTGTTAGCCTGGCTTGAGGCTAATAATGTTAGCAAGACAAATAAAAAAAAAGTTTAAATTATACGGTTTTTTTTTCTCCTATATATTTTTTACTTCCCATTTAAATTAATCTTTTCGCAACTCGAGTCTACGCACAGGCCCTGCCTATGTAGACTTTTTCCTTTCCTATAGAATGTATTTTTTTTACACTTTTATTCACTTATTTCTACAGTATATAATTTTTGTTTTGTTATCTAGTTAGTAATGTTTTGCTGTATCATATTTAAGTAAAGAAAAAAATACAATCTGTAAATAATTAATGGGAAATAAAATATTATTTAATTTAATTTAATTTAATTTCATTTCATGAGGAATGTATAAATCTTTTGATTGTCTGGTGATATACCCATTGATTGAGTTCCAAGGAACAAATTTATTTAGATTCTCTTTAACGGAAACTAAATTGTTAAAAATGAAAATATTAGAGAGTGTCATGTTTCTATTTTCAGCAAAAAATGCTTGGCAACTAACCCTATCTGGAATTTCAAACATAATTCTGAGAGCCTTCTTTTGCCTTGTAAAGACCCGGTGAGCTCCTGAGCTATTACCCCACAGTATATTGCCATACAGCAAGTGTGAGTGAAATAAACTGTGGTAAACAATTAGAAGTGTTGGTTTAGAAACACATTTTTTAAGTTTTCTTATCAAACAACATACTCTTGACAATTTTGAAATGATATTATTGGTATGTATTCCCCAAGTGAGTTTAGAGCCTATGGATATTCCAAGTAGTTTAACAGAAACTGCATTGTCTGCTTCAAGATTACGCAAAGTAAAACAAATTTTTTCTGTTTTATCATGATTTATTTCAAGAAAATTACTTTCAAACCACAGCTTACCCAATTCAATGGCGTTTTCTATACTTTGGTTTGCAGAGTGAAAGTTGTCAGCTGATGAGATGAAGGTTGTGTCGTCAGCATATAAAATTGTTTTGTAAGGTATAGAGTTAGGCAAATCATTAATATAGAGAATAAACAAAACCGGACCCAGCAACGACCCTTGATGAACCCCAGCAAGGACCTCCTTAAAATTTGACCTATGTTTTCCTAAATTAACAAATTGTAGTCTTCCACAGATGTATGATTTAAAAAAATTTAGTTCATGCTCCATTATTCCATAAAATTCTAATTTCTGCAAAAGAATTGTATGTAAGACCGAATCGAAGGCCTTACTGAGATCTAAAAGTGCCACACTAAGATAACCACCAGATTCAAAACTATCCAAAATATCAGACACCACCGATTCTATAGCCAAAGTAGTTGAACGACCCGGTCTGAAACCAAATTGGTTATTGTTTAAAATATTATTTAAGTTAAGAAAATCAAAGATCTGGGCTTTAGCACAGTCCAGTCATTTTCTGAAGTTACTTTGGGTGTAACTATTTTTTCGTCCTCTTTTGTAACTTTTGTTTCCCTATCTGCCACACAGCTCATGTCGGTAAAAGTTGACTTATCAACCAGAGTTTTTTCCCCAGTCCCAGACTGGTAGGCTAGATGTGAGGCCTGGAAAATCACTTTCTTCAATATTTCAGAGCTAATATAAATGAAATTATTGTTACAAGTCAGATATGCAATAACTGCTCGTTTCACAATTACATCATGTTCTTCTATAGTGCCTTGTTTGAAGACCATTTCTAACTGATTGCCAAAATTGCCTGAATAATCCAGTCAATAAACATTACCATGAATACCCCACAGTCAACTGAATTATTTCCCTGTTGAGGACAGGTCACAATAGTCAAGGGGAGTTGCTCATTTTCAGTGTTATCAGATTGAGGTAGAATGCACTTTGAGATTCTTGATATAATTTGCTTGGCTGAACTTAGATTGTACTCACCAACAGAATCAAAATAATAAAGTTGCTTTTTTGGCTTTGAGTAGAACAAAAAACTCCAATGAGACCCAGAGTTTTCGATAGTTGAGGCTTCATTTACTGGTATTGATATGAAAGACTTATTTTGTAGTTCCAATGGCTGCAGTATATAATCAAAATCGCTAAAGCATTTAATGGCATGACTCTCAACAGGATTAATAAGGAATGTATCTTTATTTATTATATTCCCACTGAGTATTTCAAAATATTTTTGGATACACTCATCCGTTACGATTCAAATACAGTTTTAAAAATTATCTTGGTATTTTACTTGGGGTAATGAAGTTATGTAGGTTAGTGTAATTCTCGGTTCATCAAGGTTCTACTGAATTATGTTTGGCAGTGAATAAGTGTAGAATGAAATTTATAAATTTAGGGATACACACCTTTTACAGAGTTACAAAGCCTAATTGCCCTAATTAACTTGCCGCAACATCAAATCGTGAGCTAGAGCCCAGCATTAGTGATGTTTTCTAAACTTGGCAAACCGGCAGAATGCCACTTAAGGCCAATAATCCGTTCCAAAAACGTAAGGAAATACAATGTGAAAATAAACTTGAGATAGAACTCCTTTTCTTGTGAAAACCAGGAAACAACATAAACATAACCTCAAGTAAACACGCCCAAACGTTTGACATCAGTCCTGCTGAGCTAAAGTGCTGTGTGAAGATTTCGGCTGCTAGTGTACTTAAATCAAGCAACCAACTTTTGAAAATAGATGTTGTGAATTGTGATTTTCAAGAGAGAAAAAACTGTGGACGTGGCTAATTTGAAATTCTATAATTCAAAATCGTCATTTAAGTTTATTTACACAGCTTTACAGTGTTTTATAAGTTAAAAATGCATATGTAGCTTATTATTAACCGCGCCGAACTATCCGAATCTGAACCTCCCAATATCCGATCCGATCCGAACCGAGCCTCAACTATCCGATCCGAATCCGATCAAAAATTAAATTTCACTATCCGCACACCTCTAATAAATTGTTTATGAAAAATTAAGGTAAAGTTAAATTTAAAAGTTAAGTATAAACTTAAATACTAATTAAAATAAATTAGCTTCTGCTAGTAATAATCAATCTAATGGAAATGAGTCTACATAGACCTCAGTGGTCTGTGCGTAGACTCAAGTTATTAAAAATTCAACATTTTTGTGATTCCAATGTATTCATTTTCATCTAGAAATTCCTCTGGGGTAGTTGGTATTTAATTACACAGAAGACCTTTAGGTCTGACTACTCAAGACACCCAGTTCCATCCTCTTCAGTTCTTGTCTGGGAGACGATAACAGTTGTTCTGGGGAATAAAGAAATCCGTTTGTTCAGAATACCTGCGAATCCAAAAAGGATCAGTCCCAGATAGTTTGGAATAGCAGTACTCTACTGGACTACTAATTTATTAATCTTAATAACCGTTAAGTTAAGACAAGTTTTTATTGCACATTAACTCTCTAATTAAGAAAAATACAATATTATGCTAACCTCTTGTAAAACTGGAAGAACAGGAGGGTCACATCGTTGCAGGAAGTAGATGACTAAGAGGGTGTAGGCGTAAGAGGAGAGACTACCCTTGGAGGCGTCACCAATATGGCAAATCTTGGAGAACCTCTTAATCATGTAGCCTAAGACCTGTAGAGAAAAACGAATCATGATTTAAAATAAATTTAGTCAAGTCTTTCCCTAAACGTGTGTTTCAAAACCGAAACCACAAAAACTTAAATAGTTGATGCATTGTACGATACTCTAATTAATAAATAACTAAGAACAGCTGTTAAACAAGGAGCCAAGAGGTACAAAGTCCACCGCTCAACCATCTTCCGCATCGCAGTCATGACTTTTACCTGTAACTGTACGAACACAGTTGGATATTGTAAAGCTTTGTCTGTAGGCCTTCTCATTTTTGTATCGTGTAAATGTTTCTGTTTATATATAGTGTGTCCTTGTTTCTTATTTATACTTTTGACGACATTTTCGAAGCAACATTTT
Source organism: Macrosteles quadrilineatus (assembly GCF_028750875.1). Lineage (NCBI taxonomy): Eukaryota > Metazoa > Arthropoda > Insecta > Hemiptera > Cicadellidae > Macrosteles > Macrosteles quadrilineatus. The sequence continues at coordinate 54,647,391 of NW_026542600.1, forward strand.
AATTATGCCTAATGTTCTTGTTAGGGGTCTGCGGTACAGAAAATTTAAGGTCGGTACGGTACAATATTTTGTACCTCGGTTCTCGGTACAAAATCGGTACGGTACGGGGCTGCCCGTATTTTTGCGGTTTTCTGCTCAGAACTCTATTCAAACCATTATTTTAAACTTTAATACATGACATTACTATGAAAATGGATAGTATCCTACATTCATGGTTTTCTAACAACAATTACTTTACCACACATTATTAAAACAAAACCTTTTACTACTACGAGGATTGTGTCAAGAAAAATCACAGTTAAGATAAAGGCTTTACCTATTTTACTCTGAGAGATACTTTGAATAGCCATGATAAAAGTGGTTTTAAAAATAGGATAAGAGTTTTTAGTAATAAACATGTTTGAAACATTTATTGACAAGATAATTTCACACAACTGGTAAATTATTTCCGACCAACACAATGTCTAGTTATTTTTTAATTTTTAAAAACATATAAAAGCATTCAGTACGATGACAGTGTAGTTGCCAGCTGTTCACACAGACGACAATGAAAAACTGGAGGTTATGATGAAGTAATGGCAAAGAGCATCTTTTTTATCAGCTTCAAAACTAGTTATAAGATAAACACAACTCTTGCAAAGTTTTTTTCTGAAACTAAAATTTGGATTATCACAGAGTAAGATTACTGTCTTACTTACAAAGTTAACATCCACAATATCAATCATTAGCTTATCTCAGGCTCAATCCAATTTTCTTAGTATATTTTAAAGCTCTTCCAAAGAATCAAAAGACCCAGACCTAGACCTGATTATTTAGGAGGGCCTATATATAAATTGATTAGGTTACAACGAGGGTAGCAAAATCACTATCTAGTTCATAAGATTTAGATTGCATAAAGTAAGTTCAACACAATAAAAATACAGGAAACTAAAAAAACATTTAAGCCTTAAACAGCGACATCTAACAATATAAGACAAGATACAGAACATGCAATGACATAATTTGAGACAGAGGAGGCTTGAATAACAAAAAAAAAATATGCAAAACGTCAATAGAAAGATAAAATATCTATAACAAATATTTTAACTTATAAAATAAGATTGTAGATTAGTTACAAGTTTAATATGTAGCCATAAACAGTTTTATGGCAGTAGGCAATGGCCAGCGGCAAATTGAACATTCACAAAACACTGACTGAGTTAGAGATAACATTTAACAGTCATCATAAAACTATTATTTTTATGATAAAATAGAATTGGGGAAAGTCGTAAAGAAATAAAAGTGATAAAACTCAACAGTTCTTGGAAGTACTTGAATACAACAATTATTGTCGTGATAAAATGTTAATGGATTTGGGACTGCTAATGGGTTTTTTATTGCATCATCACCCTAGTAATAAATTATGAAGATCGTAAACAAACATCTGATAAGACTTTTTTATGTGCTCGGAACCAACTGTCTTTGACTATGATAGTAAACTGAAAGTAATTTATTATTATACCGTGTAAAATGCTGTACAACGGTAATTAAGCTTGTACCGTACCGTGAAACACATAAGGATCATACAGGATCACTCTGGCAGTACTCAGGTAATTTTATACCTTAAGAGATAAATTTTACACGTGTTCTGTTTGACTCTCAATAATTGTTGAATATATAACCCTAGCAGTGGCCAATGTTAGAAGTGGGGAATGGCCAACCCATTTTGGCGATTTTGCAGACCTTTTTTTGAAAATTCGTAAAAATTCAACCGTACTAGTAAACCTAGCCAACCTCATATTCATTTTGTTCGGAAAGAACAGGAGAATCTAGAAATAGTAATATCATAATGATGTAGATGGTGTATTTTATCGGTAAAGTGAAAAAGAAAATTGATTTTTTGTGAAAATCCAAAAGCGGCCTCGGTATTTTTTTCCTATGGATTTTTTATGGGAAATTCATTATATACATTTTGTAGACAATCTAATTCCCTACATAGAAATATATAGCATGTTAGGAAAATATTTTTTTTTTATAAGTTTATGGGGCAAAATAAAATGACAAACGGAGAACCGAAAAAATTGAAAACCGTATAGTGTTAGTTTATGTTGTAAAAAGTTATATAATATATGTGTATGTATACTAATAATGATATATACATGTTTGTAAAGCTAATGAAGTAAGGAATCAAAAAAAGTCATAAAGTTTATGATAAAAATAATTTTTTACCTATAAACATATGTATATAAAATAATGTTTTTATATTTTAGCGATTTCGTGAGAAAAAAAATTCACAGTATTTGGTATACAACTTTTGTAGCAAATTTTGTTACTTCAAACCAACATAATAATCTTGTAGTGTATTCAATTACCTACATAAATATGTATAACATGTTGGAAATATTTTTTTTTGTACGTAACAGTGACATAATAATAGGCTACAATAACCGCAAATCCGCAAAACAGTGTAAACTATACAGTGTTTGTTTGTGTTGTGAAACATTATGTAATATATGTATAAACTAATGATGATATGTACACATTTCTAAAGCTAATGAAGTAAGGAATCCAAAAAAGTCATAAGTACAATGGTAAAAAGTTATTTTCACCTATGATTATGAGTCAATTTGAGAATGTTTTGAACTTTTTGCGCATTTTGAGAAAATGAAGTGTACAGTATTTAGTATATAACTTTTTTTACCAAATTTTTTACCCCCAAACCAATAAAAACATGTTGTAGTGTATTCATTTACCTTTATAAAAATGTATAACACTTTGGGTATATCATTATATAGCATATATAGCACGGCGAACTAAGGTCCATCTCGTAGGCCTACAACAATCTCTGAATGTCAGAACCGTCAATTTTGGACATGATGCTAACAAAATACAACCTTTTATGAACACTATTTCACACAATTCAGTAATATTTATGCATAATAAAATGCATGAAGATTACTGTTATACACACACACAAACTTCACTAACACTAACACTACGAACTAATAACTAATAACGTATTTAGTAATAAATCGCGGATAACACGAGAACGAACACTCACCGGCAACAACACAAACAAACAGTGGCGAATACAAGACAGCTGACAGACTGTAGCAGTAATGACTCACTTCCGTCGTCTTCATGCCAGCAGACAGAAATAACCCTGAGTGCAGGGCTGCCACTCTCTGAATCTATATTTCTTCCTCTTCAAAATGACATACTATATGACTAGTAATAATAAATTACACTGTATGTAATTCGTATTTTCCATATCGTCACCTGACGACCATTGGCCATTTGTTAAAAATTTCGAAAACAGCTGTTTTCATAAAATCGTACCGGTTGTGTAATCAATATTTTGTTCTAAATATCACTACCACAATGAAGATAAAATCAATGGCTATCCAATGGTACCACCCGCAACATCCCAAGACGAAAATTACCCGAGCAGGGTAATGCCAAACAAGACGTGTTTTGCCAGTTCCCAAGTGTTGGCTGCAAAAGTCGTGCCGCGCCAAAAATTCATTTGATTTCCAATTGTCGTGACATTGTTATATACCTGCTACAGGGTTTGTTTATGTAATAAAATAAAAGTTCAGAATGTGATCTTTCGAATGGTATATATATTATTCTCATCTGAGTTGATTATAAGTGTTATATTTACCGTTAAAAAAATTTTGGCCCATATCGTCACCAGACGACTTTGGCTATTCTAAGCATCAACGTCATATCGTCACCAGACGAGGATTGGCCACTGCTAGGGTTAAAATACAAAAAACCGATCCCAATAAAATTCCTGCACATTACTGCCATAATTACAGAATTCCCGTATAATTTCCGCCTTTCCAGGTTTTCCCAGTCGCCGGACACCCTGGTTAACCTCCATATATTTTGTTTTTATTTGTCAGTTTTAATGGCAAGAACTTTAAGAACACTTTACCTAATAAGAAAAATTGTATTTATTTATTTATTTTTTCATTTTTTACAAATTTTGGTAAAGATACATAACCAATAGATGTTTTGTAATCAAATGTATGTAACAACCTATTCTAGAAATCTTACCCTTGCTCTCTCATCAATTTGAGCATATGTGCAGAGGAGTTTACTGTTTTCTAGAGCGAGCACGTTGTACAAACTGATATCCCCATCCAGCTTGGTGGACTTATGAGTAAACTTTACAATAGGAACTTTGGCTGTAGCAATAGGAAGTAGATCTTGGAGGTCCTTGGATTGTTTAAGTATTTGGTACAAAATCTCGATAAAACCTCTGGTGTCAAGCCCCTGAAAAAATAGGAAACTTAATATACACTTTCTATCACTATTAGTAAGATATGGGAAGGTGATTACAAAATGTCATAAAAATAAATACTTTAATAGAAAAAAGAAACTAAAAGATAAAAATGTCAGGAAATGTCACACAACATACAAGTAGAAATAATTTGTACCTTAACTCTTAAACACGCGTGCGGGGGTATGACCACATACCACTTGTACGATAATTTTGTTACAATTTTTACAAGTATGGTGTCAACCCTGTTGAGCATAACAGTAGCTTCCTAAAATAGCATATGCTATCATCTGGCCGCAGAGTTGTTAGTCTTGACCGAGTTATTGACCTGTTATCACCATCCTGGGTCTGGCATACCCCCACGCACATGCTGGTGTTACCAGTACTGTGTCCATTGGGGGGGTCTAGTACAAGGCAACAACAAGGTAACAAATTCATGATTATAAGCTATGACATTATAAGATATGAAACCCCACAAACTGTTCAGCTAATTCAGGGCTTCATGGTGACTATAGGAGAAAGCCATTTAGCGATGTATTTTTATCGTTTATTATGTTGTTTCTCTCTGACTGAACAGAAACAGCTGTCGTGAGTTTGTAAATGGCAAATTAATTGTTTAACCTATGTTTTGGTTTTGTTGTTTGTTTGCTGTGCGTAGTGACTAGTGACTAGTGAGCTGTTCAAAATGGATTGAACTCCATGACTTTTATGCGATTCTTTAAGTAATTCAAGTGATATTGATGATGGCAATATTGAAGATGACTTATTCTGTGAACATTTTAGGCCTACCTAAACCGGTGATTGTTGTCTCAATTTAATTTAATAAAATGTTTTAAAATGCATGTCTTCTTGAAGTAGCCTATCTTATTTTCCTTATAGGCTAACCTAATCTATGTAACCTTAATCAATAGCAATGCAGTTATCTTAATGTATAAAGATTAAATGAAAATTTAAGTTAACATGCTCCTTTATTTATAGGGATAGGCCTAGCAAGAAGCACAGTAAGTTATGTGTGTTATTAAATGAATTTTTAACAGGTATAGGTATCGAGTGCGGAATCGAGAATCGAAACCAAAGTTGTAGAATCGGAATCAGTTTCGGAATCGACCTATTCTGGAATCGGCCCATCACTAGTTCAAACTATTATTTTCAATTTAATTAAAGAATATGGTAGGATCATAAAATTTACGTAACATTGTGAGAAAATTAATATAGATATTACGCCCAAAGTTTAAAGGGCTGAATATCAAACACTTTTTTATACCCATTTTTATTTGTGGAGTGCGCACGCTTAAGGGTTAAGCCAGCAATAGCTACAACCGGCCAGTTATATAAGCCTGGTTTTACAATTTGAATAACAATGATATATTTTAAATCATTTTATTTTAGTGTTTTACAATCCAACTTTTTAACAAACTTAGCTTGCTATTTTAATTTTACAAACTATGCCCCTAAAATTGCCTGAATAATGTGAGAAGGAAAATCCCGTTCTGTCCCTTCCTAAACAGAAATATCAGTCCCGAGCATATCTACTAACCTAATTTTAGCCTAAACATGAATAAACACACCTCTCCTGTTTTATTGTCTTCAAAAGAGAGGCAAATGTCCATGTCAGATCCCTTAAGGCCGAAGCCGTTCTTCGTAGATCCAAAAAGCTCCAGTTTTGCAGTAGGATACTCAGCTCCTATGAACTCCTGCAACTCCTGGCAAATCTTTTCTCGCTTTTGGAGATCCTCGTCACTTTGTTTCAGTCTCTCTGATAAAAATATTAACAAAGGTTTCAATAAATTACGATACATATAAATTCAATGACCATAAAGGCGTCATCAGTCTTCTGATGATCCAGCATTTTCAATAATCTGGCATCGGTCTAAAGGGTTTAAAGAATTTGTTAAATGCTGTTATAAGCCACATTAGTGCGATTTACTGTCAGGAGCGAACGATTGGCATAGGTCGGGGGCAATCAGCAGACGTAAAGGGCGTTTTAATTTTATTTAATATTTTTAATTTTAGAATTTTATATCACTAATAAATAGGGGTGCGAATACTTTGAGCCCCACTCGATCTTTATGAGTATATTCGAACTTTCGAATAGTAAAGAAACCTAGAAATAATCTGTAATTTCAACCAAATAAATCATGGTAAATCATGTGTTTTTTTTATTTCATCCCAGCATTTCATGCTTCATATTATAAAGTCACAACAGCAACTTCAGCATATTATGACATCTTCCTTAACTCTAAAGTATACACGACCATTTTCAAGGACGATAATTTTGTTGTGTCTATTAAAATCACTCCACTCAGCTGCCTAGCTTACAATGCTCCAATACGATAGGCTTACTGCAAACTACTGGCATGGAAACACAAGACTGTCAACCACTCTTATTTGAATAATTAACAATAGAATATATTTAGCAGCAATTAAGTTTGTATTAGTTTACCAGACAGATATCTATTTGTATAACTTTTCAATATATTCTCTTAGTTAATATTAGGATCTACTTTTTGTAACGTGAACATAAAGTACAGTAGAACGAAATAAGTCGTCTAAAAGTGTTGTCTGAGTAGCAACTATTAAGCTATGAGGTTAGAACTGCACTTCACAGTCTTTAGCATAGATTAAACATTCTTTAACAAGACAAGAAAATACCGTGAGTTAATTTCTATGAAAATAATCAGCAACATTTTTTCTATTATTGAACAGAGATCTTTTTTTAACTCTACTTTCTTGTTTTGTTGCACCATTTTGTCTCTGGTTCTCTTCTGTAACAAAACAACACAACCAGATGCGTAATAAAGGCCAATGACCTAAATATCATATCATGATTGTGCAATGTTGTATTTTGATGTAAAAATGCAAATCATGGCATTAATTTGAATATATTTGTAGTTAATTCAAATTATATTTTTGATGATTCAAAGTTTCTACATGGTAAAAGCAAATCTGAAGTCAAAATACAATATTGTATCTCCTGCTATTAGAATCCCAGGGCAAGCCAGCCCTCTAGTCTAATAGCTTCAAGGTTGCACCCTCCCCTCCCCCTCGCCTTCACCATTCTCAGTGGCCCTCATTTCGAGGTCATTGTCCAACACTTCCCACCCTTCTATTGTTTTGCCTTTCTAGTATTTTTTTTCTTCTTTAAACATTAAATTAAATAAATCATGGAAGTCGTAAAGGAATAAAAGTGGTAAAACTTTATAGAGCTAAACTACTGACTCAACAAGTTCTTGGAAGTACTTGACTTGCCTACAACAATTGTCGGCATAAAATATTAATGGTTTTGGGACTGCTAATGGTTTTTTTTTACTGCCCCATTACTCTAGTAATAAATTATGAAGGTCCTAACCGATCATCTGATAAACCTTTTTATGTGCTCCTAACCAACAGTGAATTGAAAGTAATTAATTGTTATAGTAGTTCCGCAGACCCCTAAACTGAATGCATTTAAATGTTTTTAAAAGTTTAAATGAAATAACACTGTGTTGGTTGGAAAAAAGTAACCAGTTGTGTTACATTATCTTGTCAAAATATTGCTGCAAACATGTTTATTCCTAAAAATGCTTTACCTAATTTTTTAACTACTAGTGGCTAAGACCTATCTTAGTAGTAAAATAGGTTAAGCCTTTAATCTTAACCGTTTTTTTCTTGACATAATCATGTTAGGAATCAAAGGTGTTGATACTTTGTACTACTGTAATAATTGTTGTTAGAAAACCATAAATGTAGGAAATTATTCATTTTTATAGTAATATCAATTAAATAAAATGAGAAAAATACTGGAAGCCCTGTACCGTACCCATTTTGTACCAAGAAATAAAAAATAGGTAAGGGCAAAAATCTATTATTTTAAAATGTTACATCGGTTAAAATCAGAATCATTAACCTTAGTAGAGTTACAAAGCTGTAATTGGAAAACTCTTTGGAGTATATAATAATAACATAAATATTCGTTTGGTAATATTCAATATTTGAAAATATTATGAAGTATTCAATTCGATTCGAACCCAAAAATCACTATTCGCACACCCCTAATTTTTGGACCTTTACTCTTTATTTTGTAACTTGCCTAAAAATGTCTCTAACAACCTTATCTTATATGCCGACGATACAACTGCAGTTGTCAAATGTAAAAATGATTCCGAATTATCGCTCAAAGTTAAACAAGCTCTATCGGAACTGGGACAGTGGTTCAACATTAATGGCCTAAAAATGAATCAAGATAAAACCCAACTGGTAAAGTTTTGTATGGCTCAGGTTTGTAAAAAAGTATGAACTTTGACGACCTTCAGAAGAAGCACTGTCACTGAAAAACCTATAAAGATGACCCAATTGTGAGCCGAAAGTAGTTGTAACGCAATTATTAGGATTATCAACATTACAGGTATGTAAGCCAATTTAAGTGGATCTTGGTAATCCAGCTAAGCTACCCGATCGAAAAATAAATATTATTATCTATTTGAATTATTTTCAAAATTTAAATATCACACAAAAACATGGTTTTTGTCTTTAATTACAGTAGGTAATTACAAAATTTTTCAACTTTTTAAAACCAGCTTCTAATGAGAATGAACATATTAAACGCTTTGAGATTTACATATTAACATTTAAAAATTAAATTTACCGAATATGTCAAGACATAGTTGGTCCACAATTTTCAGTTCTCCTGGTAAACGTTCAGGAATAGGATCAAGAGGCGGCAGCTTTTCCTCTGGGCATTCTTCCTTTAAATGACCCTCACATTTGCAGACACCACAAATTCTAGGAACTTCCTGAAAAAAAATCATGTTTTAGAACAAAAATAATACAAATAGTGACTCACAATATTATGTTAATTAGGCCTAATCGTAATTTATAAACATGTGCAATTCGCTATTTATTCTAAAATGCAATTGGCGCTTGGATTTAGCCACACTCAACTAAGCTCCCCGTAAAAACGACCTTAATGCCTACTATACTAGGCTATTTTTTACCAGCTGCCAACATGGAGGAGAGTAAATTGATTTTTTTTCTCATTCTGTGGCTGTGTTTTTTGTTAAGGAGAAGGGAGAGTTGTCATGGATTAAAAGAAAGGAAGAGAGGTTTGTATTCATCTGGTTTTTAGTTGGCATAATTCAGTGGATGTGTAAGAAGTGCTCATTTTGTGATGATGCGTATTTTTCTTATTTCTCGCTCTATTGTTGATACTTATCATTTGCAACTTAGAGTTCTCCATGTAGACATGTTTTGAGATGGCAATGAATTATACATTAGTCAAATGCTTCAACAGGAAATATATATTTATAAAGAAGAAATAAGAAAAACTGTCAATATATTAGTTTGTTAATGATAAAGTTCCACCCAGCAACATTAGCTAAGAGGAAAAGTTTAGAGTTAAAAAAACAAACTAAAATGTTGTCTAGTAGAGAAAGTTCTACATTCCCAGGAAAAGTACTTTTTCACTTCCCTGTTTAGTTTAAGTTAGAATTAGTTCAGTTTTACAACCATTTATATTCATCCACATTAAATTATCAATGCGGATTTATCTAAGATATATGTTAATATTATTTTAAGATAGGTTGGTTATGTTTGATACCATTCAGATTACAAAACTGTCACCTTGTACAGTGTTTGAAAGACTAATAAATAAATAATTTACATGCTTTATAGTGACTGTAGGATAAATATAATGTGTAACACGAGCAAATGTCCTTTGCTGCACTCAAGATATATTCCTCTCGTAAACATTTCTCTCGTGTGCAGCAAAGTGCCACTTTGCTCACTAGTTAGCCTGAAAATCGGGAAGGAAATAAAAATCCCGTTCCGAATTAAAAATTCAACCCCATCCATCCTAATTAACTGTGATGGTTTCAAACTGATATAGATACCTTCGTAATTACAATTACATAAGTATTGTTGTGTTCTCGATTATAGATTCTCCAAGGTATTTCACTTACCTCTCCACCAGTCAGCAAGCGTCGCGCCAATGAATATTCCATCAACTTGGCTGAGAATGAAGATACTAACTGGTGAGCATCTTGCGGCGAAACACTCATATTACCATACATATGACGAGGCGGAACACAGTTTTGCTCTATGTAGGAGACTGGTATGTTATCTTCATTCATGTAGCGATGCTTGTGTATCATACGCGTCACATCTGATATGTGCTGCTGGACATCTGCAAACAACATTTTGATTAGCATTATGCTGTAATTGCTACATTATGGGTAGGTTAAAAACTTCTTCCAACATTGCATGATTTGTTTGAACACACATATTTTAATAAATTAAAAGACAGTACGCCTATATATATGAAATATATGACATTGGCCTTGTCTTTTATAAGTTACACTGCTGATCATCTCCTAAACAAAGACCGAACTAATTATATTAGCGTCCTTCCTTTGATATTATTATACTAACCTATATAATCTAATAAATATTTCTTTCGCAGCAAACCTAGACAAAGCTAATTAACAGTAGCTTTGATACATTTTTCTGACAATTTTATGATAAAAGGAATTTAAAAGTATTTACTAGTAGAGCTAAAACTATAGGTCGGCCGCTTAGAAAACGACCTGTGCGAAATCTTTTGTGCATGTAGGGGAGAACGGCGAGGGAGGGTATGTTCCCTCTCTCCGCCAATGGCCCTTTTCACACTGCACGACACGACACCAACACGGCGCCGCCCCGCTGTCGTGGGAGTTGGAATCCTGTGTTACCAAATGGAACTGCTTACACAATGATATAATAACATTTCATGATGCTCAAATATTGATGCGATTTAGGCTATACAATATTTTTTGCAGGACTTATTTTTCTCAAGTTATGAAGAACGCAATTGTTTACATTTTGATCAGCTGTATAATTTAATTGCTGTTAATATTTAAGCTGCAATTCAAAGAAATGCGTCCTACAAAAAACTAAATCTTTAAAAATTATATCATTGAAAGAACCCATGAAACATAAAAAGTCATTGAAGGCCACCGAGTAGAAGAAATAGAGATAATATTTTTTAAAGAATTTACTATCGTTATTAGCCTGTATAATGAAGAACACCTACAAGATTCAGATTCCTACAAACGATGAACGAGGATGAAATCGTGGTAACCACGGCTGTTGGGAAAGGCGAACGGCTGATAATTGCACACAGTGGCGGTGAAAATGGATTTGTAAGGGACAGTTTGGCAATTTTCAAAGCACATAAAAAAACAGGTGATTATCATGAGTCTATGAACTATGAAAATTTCAATAAATGGCTTGAAGAACAACTGTTGCCAAATCTTGAAGAACCAAGCGTTATAGTGATGGATAATGCAAACTACCATTGCGTAGAGGAAGACAAAAAACAAACAAGTGGTTCTTTGAAGAAGAATATTCAAGACTGGCTTCATAAACACAACATTGACTATGACGAAAATTTTACCAAAATAGAACTTTTGATGTTGGTGCAAAACGTCCAGAGGGAGCCGGTGTACAAAATGGACCAGCTTAATTACAATTTTGGACATCAAGTGCTGCGACTGCCACCATATCACCCCGACCTCAACCTCATTGAGTTGGTATGGGGAGCTATAAAAGGACGGGTAGGTCTAATTTATGTTTTATTATTGTAATTTATTTTATAAGTGTATTAAAATTGTTTTCATAACTCCAATCCGGTTGTCGAGGAAGGGGCAGTATGAAAATAGGCGGAGTGCGATTAAATATATTTTTATTTTATTTTTTAAGTACTGGTCATCACCACAACAGTAGGTAGTAACCCAACTACACATAACCTTTTACGGAAATTCCTATATTAATATAGCATTTTAACACATAATTGGTTTGAATTATAATAAAAAGTAATAGTATGTAGTATAATAAATAATTATATAACGTGTAGGCCTAATATAATTGTAACAATATAAAAACCAACGTAAAATGTAAAAAATTACGTGTTTGTAATGGATTTATTAACATTAAAAAGTATTTATTTAAATTATAGTATTTATTTATACAGGTTGCTAAAGATGTTGCTGCAAAGACATTGGACCAAAAAATGAGACTTTGTGACAGTCTGTTTACGTCATACACTGCTGAAGACAGGAAGAAATGTTGTGAACAAAAAGGAGGAACAATATTACTGGGAAAAGACCATAGGCCTATAATAGACAATGAAATCAACATACTGATAATTTCAGTAAACCACAATGAATCTGAGGATGACAGTGATATCAGTGATTTCATTACCGACTCGGAATATAGATAATATTTAGATCGTCGACATTTGGTTTCCACTATTAATTAAGGTATGTCGTTTATTTTATTCACAAACGGAAAATTATACAAATAAATTCATATCAATATCATTCAATATGATGCATACTGTAAATATGGTTCACATTTATCAAATCAGATCAAATCGTCTTTATTTCATATTGTACATAAATCAGTACATGGAATGGTGTCAAAAACTATATCTAAAACTTAACATATAGAAATCAAGTTGAATAGAAATAAAACATTAATTTAACATATATTCTTCTAAAGAGTATAGAGGTCTAGAGGTAGTGACAACAAGTGGTACAGTACTTCAAATGTTTTTAAATTTGAAACAAATATTTTCTTTCTTATGTGATCAGGAAGTTTATTACAGAATTTACGTCCAGCATAGGTAGTTTTCTTTTCATATAGACTTAGTCTATGGGCAGGTGCTGCAATAGTACCCCTATTTCTTGTATTGTAGGAGTGGCCTTCACCTAATAGAGGTAAGTCTGCAAAGTTTTGTCTACAATGTAAAATTACTTCATATATATATATATATATATATATATATATATATATATATATATATATATATATATACATGCTGTATACATACAGTCATCATTCCAACTTTTTTGAATTCCTCTTTGACGGTCTCTCTCCATTTAATATCCAATATGATTCTCAATGCTCGTTTTTGTCAAATCAAAAGCCTATCCAAATTTCTTGTACTTGTAGCTCTGTGGATGCAGATACCAAAATTTATATTTGAATGATTATAAGCAAAATATATCATTTTTAGTGTTTTAAGATCACAAAGATTAGATAATTTATACAAAGCATACAAACCAGATGTGACTTGTTTAGCTATCTGTTCAATATGTAAATCCCAACTTAAATTGTTACTCATTATCAAACCTAAAAATTCGGTGTTAGATATTGGAGATATTTTATTTTTATTTATAGTAATTGAGATGCGATTTAATTTATTATTTTTGTTATTGGTGGCGCTGATTGGCATTAAATTTGTTTTTGAAATATTGAGCAATAGTTGGTCATCACTAAAGAAGTTATTTATATCACTTAAATTATTGCTAATAGATTGTTCTATTTCTATGGCAGATTTGCCACTTATTTTCAAATTGGCATCATCTGCATAGATGCAAATTTTGTTTCCCTTATTACCAGAAATGACTTGAGGTAATCCATTTATATATATTAAAAATAAAAGTGGGCCCAAAATTGAGCTTTGGGGCACCCCATGGTAAATTAGTTTCATCTCTGATTTTTGTATAACTAAATTATTTTGATTATTGTAAACTAGCTCAACATATTGTTTTCCGTTTTTTGTTAAGTAACTTTTTAGCCAGGATAACATAGGTTTTTTAATTTTTAGTTTTGCCAATTTACAGTATTACCGTAATAAGTAAAGAATGTGAGACACTGTCAAAAGCCTTAGTTACATCTAAGAAAACTCCTACAACCTTTTCTCCCTCATCAATTGAATGTATTACAGATTCTATGAACTCAACCGCCGCAGTTACAGCAGACCGCCCTTTTCTGAAACCATACTGCTCTTTGTCAATTATATTATTTTTTCCCAAAAAAGTTATTAATCTATTATCATCAAAGCTAAGTTCTTCCAATAACTGATCAACAAATAAATAAATCTATTAAGGTAGTCTGTGACAATCATTAGTCTATTCTATTAGTGTATTCTTAAGCTATTTATATTTATGTGTGTTGTGCTATCTAACGATAGACTTAGTCCTAAAGAATTGTTGTTGTTTAAAAGGAAATAATTATTGTATTAGATAACGAGAGCGAGGTGCCGGTCTGGTAGCAGTACGCGAGTACGCTGCAGGGTTGTGTTGTATCACTGCGCGGTGTTCGGGAAGGTTGGGGGTGGGGCGGCAGCGGAGTGGGGGAAGAGCCATAGTCTGTCTCACTCCCACAGCTCGGTATCTCTCTCTCGCACCAATGCCACAAGTAGGATGCTTTCTAAGAGGCCGACCTATGGTATAGCCTAGATCACATTGGCTCAAATCGTTTATTCTAGGTAAGAGCATCGAAGGATCAATCATCAATGGTAACATCGACATCTACCATTGATGTAATGATAACATCGTCAACACATAGATGTTTTAACAGTAAATAACAATTAAATTGTTTCTTAATTAAATTTCTCTTTTTATTCTGCTTCATCACCTGCTCAATTAACCTAGCTAGACTTTCTTTACGATTGTTTTGGTTAACTGTTACCTCAGTTAGAGTTAAGAATGCATTTGAACGTTTTTATTTTAAATCACAATGCAAAATCGTGAGTTATTAACTTATTAAGCTTTGGAATCAAACTTTTAACCTCATTTAAATGGAAAATTATACTCAATTATTGCTCCAGTAATAAATTAAGGAAGTAATGGCATCTGATTAATCTTTTATGTGTTAAACCAACTACTCAGTTCAATCCTAACCTAAAAATCTAGTAAAGTCGCAAGTTGTGTCATCAAACCTTTTGGGCCCCCTTGATTAGATAACAAGAGGGTACTGGGACTTTGGTATTATACCGACCACACCGATTAATCAATTTCTAAATAAGATTTTAATTAGTAGGCCTATAAATAACAAAATATTTCTAACCTAATCCAAAAAAATAGTCCACCTTTAGGTTAGGTTAGGTTAGATCCTAATAATTAGGTGTGAACTCATTATTCTTAAATTATTGTGGACGGACTCATCAATTCTGATGTTTGTTTGTTTTCACGTCCAGTGCCTTTGGATGACTGAAGTCTGTCATCGCTTGCTGATTGGTTCCTGGAATCTGTGATCCAACTTCTGCTGTCTCTAGTAGAGAATTTTGATATGACTCATCAAAGTCATTTTATATTTAAATGAGGTATAATTAATCTTCGTTTATGACATGTGGAAGAAAACAAGATGATGACCAACCAAGATACCAAAATAACAACTACATTGAAATTGAAGAGTATAAATTTGATAAAGTAACAAATTTCAAGTATTTGGGAGTCATCCTCACCAGTGATAATGATGAAGAGCTAGAAATACAAAATAGATTAAACCTAGCACAAACAAGTTTTTCGGCCAGTCACAAGTTACTAACTTCAAAAATAATATCCCACACCACCAAACTCAGGATTTATAAGACAATCATCAGACCAGTTATCCTGTATGGTTCAGAAAATTGGATCTTCAGCAAGAAATCTGAATGGAAAGCTACTGTATTTGAGAACAAGATTTTGAGGAAAGTGTACGGACCGATTTTTGGAGGATGGACAATTGAGATCGAGACATAATTGGGAACTTAGAGAATTATTTAAGGATCCGTATATTGTCGCTGAGGTACGGAGCAGAAGACTGAGATGGGCAGGGCATATTCTGAGAAAAGATGACAACTCCATATTAAAGAACATCTTGAGAAATAACCCAGAAGGTAGAAGACCCCTTGGAAGACCAAAACTTAGATGGTTCGACCAAATGGAGAAAGACCTGAGGAAGCTAGGGAGAAGGAAGGAAGATGCAAGAAGCAGAGACATATGGAGGCAGTGTGTTGCGGAGGCCAAGTACCATCTACGGTACCAGTGGCCACAGCAGTAAGTAAGTAAGTATAATTAATATTCATAGTCTCAGTGAAATTTTGAAAAGTAGGGCACTCTTGACATTGTGGATTGCTAAATTCTTCCACTGTCACACAGAGTTTGTAAAAGCGAGTTGAACGCTCGTATCGCCCAGTGAATGCTGGAATCTCGTAATGAACAAGTTCCACGCAAAACACACTTACTGTTCTCTGAAAGTGGTCTTCGGACCTATCTATC
>NW_026542600.1:54663819-54704402 GCF_028750875.1 Macrosteles quadrilineatus
GACGGCTTAAAAACTGGTGACCGACTGCATCCATTATAGCTTAATTGCAGTAGATCATTAGTTTTTATGCCATTCATGTGCTTTAATTGTTTTCACATGGTGTCTTGTGCTGTATATGTTTCATGTATTAATCGTTGACACAATGAAAATGAAGAAATCTTGTGAAAGTGTAAATTACAATTATATAGTTTAGTGTGTGACTACGCACCCGACATTGGAGTAATCTTAGAATGGGCTGTAGTGAAATAACTAATCTGGATTGCGAAGACAGTAAGTAACTTATATATTTATGTATATCTACATGCAATCTACCTCACTGGAAAAATCATCAAATAATTTTCAATTGTTTAAATTTACCCTTGAAGATTTTAGAATCATTCTTGTTATCCATCCATTAATCTAATTGTTTGGTTGCTTACAGATCAAGTTATGCGGCCTTTGCTGCCTGATGTGTGTCGGGACTTGTGTTCTGGTGACTGTCACCACCACAGTTGTACACATGAGCAGACTACAGAGTCTGCGTGAATGTGTCTACACTCTCAAGACGCAGACCTGCACCTGCTACTCCGTCCTGCTAGAGTCTGCGTCTGAAAGAACAGATGAAGGTAGCTGACCCAATATCACTACTATTAGCTGCTAAGAAGCAATTTATGTGATAGGGATCATAGGATTGTTTTGTTGCCGGGGAGTTGAGTAGACCCATTGATAGTCAAATGAAACCTGATCCGCGAGTAGATTGAAATTCATTGTATGAGCCCGGAACTGTAATATTGACTATTTGGTTTTACATTACCTGTCATCAGTTCCAAATTGTAACATTCGTCAAAGTGTTACATGTTTTGGCGAGCTGTCATTTTCAAACCCTTCATTCAAGGAATATACATTAAATCCGCTTGTATATCTTTGTTAATGGTTTTAACTCACGACAAATACATATAAAAAACCAATATCTAAATAAATCAATCTGAACTTACCTTAGGAATTGTTCAGCTGTTAGGATAATAAATCTGTGAGGAAATACTGTATTTTCAATCTTTGCTTTTGTTATCAGCCAATACTGTGTACGATATCGACTCTGGTCTAAATTTACACTAACTCTAATAAAAATAACTCATTTTGTGCATACTTAGGGTCAAGATATGTCTTCAATACTACTCCAGACTGCGAGGCTATTCACGGAGCTCTCTACTCTTGTCTACGAGCTTTGTTTGGACTCTCTGTGATTGGCATTCTTGTCTGCATCTTCTGTTGTATGCTCGTCTACCAGCTCCTTAGGTAATTACATGATACAATGATTTAATTCAGTAACTACATATAATTTGAACCTAAATTGTTTCAATTCATGGATGGCAACAAGAAGCGAGGGGCCATAGCCACTCCTCGACGAAAATTAAATTAAAAGCTCTCTGAGCTTTGTAAGGCAGCCCAATGGCAAATAAATCTGTGTAATTTCAATTTGCAAAACAGAGTCCCCCAAAATCTCAAATCCACAGTATCTGAGGAAATGATTTTAATCCCAGATGCCATATTTAGTTACACCCACTGTTTGACTATGGTTTACTACCACAATCTGTGTATTTATTCAAGGCAGCAATCAGCAATTGTATTGTAGTAAGTAAATTAAGATGTTAGAGTCCCAGATTTTTTAACTCTTAGCTATTTTTGGGATGGGGTGAACGATATCAGAGCACCTCCCCCATGACCCTATGGTAACAAAATTTTTACAAATTTTTAAAATTATGCAAAAAACCTATAAATTTACAATACATAAAGCAAATTTAGTCAAACCATTTTGTACATACATTTTTGACATTTTCCGAGGGAGGACCTCCTCTTTTTACTGAGGGTTATGCCGTACCCTCAAGGCCCCCCTTATGGAACAGTTAAATGGACGCCCATGGCCACAACTGCGGGATCAATGATAAGTAATTTTGTTACTGAATTATTATCTGGTTAGGCTTACTTACCCCTCGGAAAATCTGTTACACCTATCTCAAGTTTATTATGCTTTATGACAATTTCTGGAACTAAAAAAGCACATTTTAATTTAAACATGTTAAAAGAGATATCTGGTATTTGCTCTTTAAATAGCCTTATGCGTATGTTAAAGCAAAATAGTAAACATCTTTTTAATAAATAAATAAATAAATAAAAATGCCTTTATTGATCAAGCGTTTCTCAGTACAAACTGCTTTTCAGAACAACTCTCGTCATATTATAAGTAACGATAACTTATAACAAACAATAAATAACAAACAAATAAATAGAAACAATAACAAAACAGAAACAAGAAAATCTAAATAACAACTAATCATAACCGTACAATTCCTTAATTTTGGCTCTAAAAGATGGCAAGGCATATTTTTTGAGGCCAGAAGGGAGGTCGTTGTACAGCTTTGGGCCGAAGTACGAGAAGCTTCTCCTTCCAAACTCAAGCCTCACTCTTGGAAAGTGAAGCTGGAGACCTCCATGGCAGGTACTGCGCTGAGAGACCTCCTCCCGGAAAGAGAGCCTCTCAAGAAGGTACTGTGGCTCCTGTAGGACAAAAGCCTTTTGCACCATGCAGCACGTCATAATCCTGCAAACTGTGTCTACACGTTTTTGAGATAGGGATTCTTCCCGTATCCATGGAACAAGATTCCTGTTGTTGGCCCCTCTGGATAAAATCCCTGCAGGTGCTACTGTTTTGTTCCCAAACTAAACTGTTAAAATATGGTATTTCTTTGATACACTTTTAAATATGAGGTGCCATTGCTGTAAAATGATTTAGGCCCAAGTTTAAACTATGGTATCATATACATTTTGATGGTATACTTCACCACTAGGACTAGGGCTTGCAGTGACTCAAACATAAATACTCTGTCTGATTAGATTTTGGTTTGTAGACTTCTGCCACAGATATAATACAGCGAGTTTTGGGGGAATGGAACTGTAATGTGCTATCTTCCTGACCTTTTAGATATTGTAGACTATTTATACATTTTGCAAGTAGTTTCTATAGAGCTAGTGCTTTTGTAGATTATTCAGTTGTTAATCTTTGTACAGTCACGAGCGTAAAAAGATGTATTGGGAGCAACTGGAGTTGCGCTGCCGCTACTTGTATGGTCAAGCGTCGAACCCCACTCGCGCCCCATCTCAGCCAACACAACACTGCGCTTGTTGTCAACAGTTCCGCTACCAGCAAGACATCCTTGCCTGGGAGCCTTCGGAGAACAGGTAAGTCAAAATTTGCAAGGAATCTTGTAAATTTGCAGCTTGATTGGTTCAAGGAAAGAGGCAGACTCTAGTTCCATAGCTTATTGTAAATGCCCCACTGGTTTTTATGGTTTAACTGGGTAAACCTATGCCTGTATCCTTGACCAGCTTTAGCCCAATGTTAGTGTCTGATTTATTGCCTGGTTGCTTTGAGACCAATCTGGGCTATTCTTCTAGCCCCCAAGTCTTTCCAACCCAAAACAATGTCTATTCTAAGTCATTACAGAGTCTAAACTCCTAGTAAGTTGTTGGTGGTTCTATGTAGTATGAAGATGTTTCCTGAAATAACCATGTGTAGTGATGAGAGCAATTACCTGCTTGGTCTGTCCTAAGTCTAGTTCTATCAGCCTGGTTGTAAAGAGGGTTCTATTCACTGGAAGCAGCTTCTTTGCCACATGACTATTCATGGTGACTGTTCCAGCTCACTATGTGTTTTCCCCTGTACCATTTTATTTTTACTTTGCGATTGCTGTGAAATACGTAAATGGTTGTTCCATTATCCAACCTAAACCAGCTGCAGTGCGGAGAAGTCAGATGAAACAGCAAATAACAAAAACCCAGTGTACACATGTAAAAATGACTAAATAAATCAAGTTTCTCGTTATGGTTTTTTCGAACAAAGAGAAAGCAGCTAGCTTACTATAGGAAAAATCTAGGTAGGCCACAGTATACACCGAGCACACAATAGTTATTCGTCCCCTGGGAGATTCGTTACCCAGAGCCATCATAGAAACCATCAACCATTTTATCAAACCTCTTCATCTACACTTGAAAAACTCCTCCAATTGGATGGAAAAACTTTCTTCTGTGGCCTATCTACCTTTCCTAGGCAAATTAGCTGCTATGCCTTTATTATAAAAGTCACAACCCTGGTGTAGAGCCTTTCCTTTGTTGTAAAACTTAGGCCTATTTAGGGCATGAGTTCGTTTTCAATTTAAACCACCATATTATTCTGTTTTGAATTCAGCAGTCAAAACATTGAACCAGTAATTGTAACACTACTTTTTTGCTGTCTTTATCAGAAAACATTAATTCTAATTGATTTACTTCGAAATCTTAATTATTTTCTTATTCACCATATCCATAGCTAAAGAGTAAGACCAGTGCTATCTCAGTATAAAAATTAAAATGTCCACACTTTTATATTATATTTTAAATTAAGGTAGCCTATATTGAAATGTGATTGTGATACATTACTTTTACTTATGTAATTTTAAATGTTTTGGATTTTATAAGGTATATTGTAATTTGTGATTATTTAATGACCAATAAAGTATGTGATACTTTACTCAGAAAAGTGGTATAAGTCATGTTTTGATTGGTTGCCTCAATAATATACAAAGTATTAAAGTTTTTTTTTTATCGGACAATTTGTCCTAGCTAAAGAAAAAGAACAAACATTTGTTAGAAACTCTAGGATTCGATCCGATGACCATCGGTGGTTTTTAAATCTCCAAGTGAAAGTACTGGGTGAGGCAAAAAAAACATCTATTTTTTTGTACACTCTGCAGCGACAGGTCGTTTGAGGGTAGTGAGGGCAGGCTCGTAGGAACGCCTACACACTGCCATTATCTGTTGTCCTAGAGCAGTGGTTGCCTAAGCTATGTGTGTTTGTTATCGAGTCATTTAAAAAAAAGTAATGATTCAGTAATTCGAACTCGGCAGCAGTTCCAGGCATTCTTTTAATTAGGTCGACATGGATATGTTCTGTTGCTCATAGGGATGAATTCTGTTGCTCGTTACAATCATCTGTAGGGATGAAAATTAAGATCAAACATTGCTCAGGTGACCACTGCTCCATGACTACAGATTAAGACAGTGTGTAGGCTTTCCAACGACCCTAACCCCACCAACCTCAGACGACTTATCGAAGAAGTTGAGAAGTGATCTACAGAAAACAGATTAGTTTTTTGCCACACCCAATCCTACCCAATATCAAGTCATTAATAACTTTTTGCAGTTTTTAAACCCTTTCAATTGATGTCTTGTAGGTTTTGGAACGGTGGACAAGTAGGCAACCTGTACACCCCCAACCCTGTTGGAGATGAGCCTGTGGCACAACCCTCGTCCTCTGGCTGGAGCTGGAGACGTCTTCCCTGGTCTCGTCAGCCTGCCACCTTACCACCTCCGTCCAACCAGTAAGTTGACACTTTAGTTTAGGACCTGTTCATCCTTATTTTTAATTTAGCTTAGGACATTCATCCTTTTTTTTATAAAATTGAAAGTCCTTAAATGTGTTCTCTATCGCCAGAAATACCTTATATAATCAATGTTAAAATGTCAAAGGTAATTTATAAATCTTGGGTACTCATGCAATGTCACAAAAAAATATATAAACTAATATAGGCCAAACACTATTAAGATACGTAACAAAATTTCCTTTTCAACCGTTCTCTTTCAAAAAAACGTCAAAATGCCACTGGCGTAAAAACACAAAAAAAAATAGTTCACGCTTAGTAATCAACAGTTTTTGATCCTGGAGGGTTCCATATTACCAAAAATGATGGATTAAAGTTAATATTTATTTTACTTGTCCTACAAATAACTGTATTAACTATGAGATGTTTCTTTGCAGGAGTTCTGGAGGCTACCATCAACCTCTCAACTGCAGCAGCCCAGACAGTCAGTATGGCTTCAACTCAGACCAAGGCCGAGTAGCCACTGTGTCTTCTGGCAATGCCTCATACACCGTGATAGAGCCCGTGATGACTCCTGGGTGTCACGTGTACCACTGGGGTCCTCCCCCACCGTACTCCGACCCCAACAGTCCCAGCAGGGGGGTTCTGTGCCCCCCTGGCCCCCACCACCACCACTGCCAACAGCAGAGGGCCATGGGCAACTACATCAACACAGATCCAGAGAATGAGCCAGAGTCATGTAGAGTACTGCAGTTACGTATCCCCAGCCGTCGACCGGACCTGCCTCTCTCATCATCATCGTCATCTGTCAAGTCTGGAGCTCAAGCGGCAACAGACACTCGTAGAGCGGACCTCAAACCACCCGACCCGGCTGTTGCCAACAGAATAAAATACATCCACAACAAACTTCAGAGTACCTCTAATAACTCGTCAAAAAAGCAAGCCCAAGAACAAACAGAATCCGAAGTTTACTTTGCAGATGTATCCAGTTGTAACGTATCTGTAAGAAATGATTCGATGTCTATATATGGTGAAGCCCTGGACAATAAACGAGTGGAAAGGATATCAGAACTGTCAGACGAATCGCTCGATAATCACAATGGAGAAGGATCCCAAAACCAGATACGCTCTTTACCTCATGCAGATGAGAAAAATTCTAGTTTTCAGATTGTTAGACCAACACAAGAAATTCAGGGGACCGATGTTCATTCTCCAAAAGAAATTAAAAGTTTTCAAAGAACTCACGGAGTAGGAGATATGTCGTTCTCGGGAATTCCTTTAGATTGCTCTGAAGACGATGATCCGGAATTGGTCAGCTTCAGTAGAAGACAAGCTTCTTTGAAGGAAGGTCTGTCTCACTACAGGAACAATCATTCCAATCAGAACAAGAGTGAAACTGAACACTGTATGGTAGAAACTTCACACAAAAATCAAAATGACTTTCCCTCACCAATGTCAATATCTTCACCTTCAACGGTCGGGAAAGGAAATGGTGGCTTCTATGCTGAAGTTGTGAATTCAGACAACGGTTCATCAGACTCTGTGTGGAGTGGATATTCTCCTGACCTTCTTGCACCAGATGCCCAGTACGAAGTCATCCCAGAACACAGACTTGCGTATTCTGAAGATTTCAACGGAAATCCTAATGAATGCAGTGGAAATCGTGGTAGAGCAAAATTCCACCCTGTCTCCAAAAAGAGACAGTGTTCACAAGTGGTAGGTGAGAGTTGGTCGAATAGTGCAGTGTGTAGTGAAAATCAAGATTTTAACGATAGGCAAAAGTTCAGCGGTTACAATATCAACTCGCAAAAAAATATTGACAGGTCAAAAGATTTCCAAAGAACCTCTAGATCTAACGAACGTTGCCTTGCGGATATTTTGAACTCCCCAAAATTTAACTACAAACACTCAAGACATGAACAAGTAAACAGCAGTTCTTCCTCTCAAGGTTTTCCCGAGCCGAGACGAAATGATTTCTCAATGCTTCTAGACCACAGTCTGCCTGGAAACAACATGGGAGGTTTTTACTACACAATTGGTGAGAACGACAATATGTGTTGTGAAAGACCTACTAATGACAGCTATGACATCGTTGGGAATGAAAAAGGAGAATCTCAAAATCCGCAGAGAATATCAGAATGTAAAGAAGTTGTTAGCAATACTCCCAAAGCAGCAGAGAGAGTAAAGTTAAACACAAACTTTGCAAATTCTCAAGAGCCCATAGAAAACACTGAATGTATTCACTCAGATAGTGGTTGCAAGTGCTACAATGCAACGGAAATGCCCAGTAATAACCTCAGAGACGTTTTACCTGGTAATATACATGAACAATAGATCTGTGTTGTGACATAGTGTACAAATGTTATTAATTTTTATATTTTAATGTTAAATAGTCTTAGTGATTATACTGTGGTTTTAATAACAGTTTTGTACATAGATATTTATTTAAACGATGCAGTGTTATAAACATAACTTTTCTAATTTTATAAATATTTTTTTTTATCAATCCCTATATTATATGCCTTCAAGACTAAAGTCTGGCATTTGTAACTTATGATTCTGTACTGCTAAAGGTTACAGTTGAACTCTTGACTACCCTAAAACTGCAGTCTTTTTAATGTCGAGTCGAAAAACGTCTGTTTGGGGTGAAAATGAAAAATATTTACTGCATACCATCTAGATCTGAAAAAAATTCTTTAACATAGTTGTTACAATTTCGATCAGACTATTTAAACATGTTTACAACGTCTATATTTCCAATGTCTGCTGCCAATATTGAATGTAGAGTAGGAACATCATAAAAATCATAAAAAGTCCATGCAAATGCAATTGCACTCATGTGAAAGGCAACAAAGACTGGTTAATGTTTGCTGGAATTATGTGAGCAATCTCTACTTATTAGGAATAGATTCTTCCTTATAGCTCATGGGTGGTTTTTAATTTGGTTCATGTCTATAACATTGTTCTAGGGACAGTAAAACTTTGGGATGGGGTTGGTGTAGTGTCAAGATCTTTGTAACCTTACATATACTCCTGTTTAAACATTTAAACAATGTTATTCCTACTTTTGTTCCCCTTACTTACAAACATAAATGATACAAAAGAGCAAGTATTTATATTACTTATTTTCTATATTAGTCACTTTAGTATACATACTTGTATAGTCACTATACTATACATACTAAATTCCATAAAAGTGCATTACAGCATTTTCCAAACTTAATAAATAATGCCACAGCTGCCTAGAAAAATCTGCTTCTGAGATGGTTTTGAGATTGAATGATAGAGCATTTAAAATTTTAGGTGCAAGGTATAAATAAAATTTCTTCAAAGCTGTTAAATATGGTTTTGGAACTATTGCGTTATACCTATTTCTTAATGTTATTCTCCTTTCGGACATAGTTTAAACCTCATCTCCACTTCTATTAATTTGTCAATTATCAAAGTCAAAATAAGAATAGTCAATTTCAGTACAACATTTCAATCACTATTTATTTACTCATCATTTTAACATTATTAAAAACATGCGACATTTAATCTTCACAAATAAGTTATAGCACAAATATAAAGATTAATCAATGGTCATGCATATATATGAAATTAGTCATTATCATCTTTCCCCTCCTCAGGTAGAATGGCAATTTATGTCATCGGACGCCGAAAAGTACCTTTTGTACTTACCTTACTAAGTACCTTTTGTACGGCTTCACCTTCAAGACAGTTTCTTTTATAAGTCTAGCTAGATTGTCATCATCAGAATACAATTTTACGGTATTTTCAAATGCAGAAAAGAACATAGGCCACTCATCTGGTCTACCACTAAAGTTTGGTAGTTGTTGGCGGCAAAGAGAGGTTGGTTGAATAGCTTTTTTGACTTTCTGCTAGTAATTGTGCAGCCGTGGTCATAGCGGTTGATGAACACTGATGAACTGTCGGTTCATTATCATTCAGCCACTTTACGACTTTACTCTCAGATTCTCTCTCCTCTCTCTGAGATATTAAGCTTTGACTTATGCTTACCTCAGACCCGCAGACTTGACTACCATTTGCCGATAGTGATTTCATAGAAGCCCTTATTTCCAGCATTTGTTTACGTCGCTCTAGCTCCCTCTTGTCTCTCAGCCTTTGTCGCTCCATTTCCTTCTCCAGCCGTTGTCGCTCCATTTCCTTCTCCAACCGTTGTCGCTCCATATCCTTCTCCTCCATCAGTCTTTGTCTTTCCAGCTCCTTTTCTTCAATTTCTCGTTCCAGTTTTTGTATTTCTTCCAACTTTTCAAGTTCTATTTCCATTTGTCTCCTGTTGCTTGATGTTGTAGATTTACTTTTTGTTTTCCTTGAACTAATAGAAGTAATGCTGGTTTGCCTCAATGCTACTTCTTGAGTGTCATTGTTTCCATTTCAGAAACATTCTTTGATAATTTGTCTGTATCCTGATTTTCATTCTGATCAGGGGTATACCTTTTTGGAGGTTTAACTTCTCTATTACTTTTTCTGTAAGACATGGTTCTTTTTTAGTTTCGGCACCAACTTTAAATTGTCAATTATCAAAGTCAAAATAAGAGAATAGTCAATTTTAGTACAACATTTCAATCACTATTTATTTTAACATTATTAAAAACATGTGACATTTTTAATCTTCACAAACAAATCATACAGCATAAATATAAAGATTAATCAATGGTCATACATATACAGGGTGATCAACTCAAGGAGGCCACCATTGGGATATCGGAAACGGTTAGAATTAGAGAAAACTTTAAATGGGGGACATTCCTTTATTTTTTGTATCAGTTAAAAATATGATTTTAGATTTTTGAAATTCAGCCGCCATTTTCCAAAATGGCGGCCAACTTTGAAATTTCTTATAGAACACCCTGTATTTGATCATGTTTTCGGATAGAACAGGCAATTTAAAAACTTTTTTATTCTTGACATTTTTTCGATAAACCCACTCGTTTAGGAGTTACAGCCTATGGAAAAATGACTTCCGGTGTACATTTTACACCATGTAGCTCCAAAACAAGCAGGTTTATAGCGAAAATGCGAAGATTAAATAAGTCTTAAAATTGCATCCACATTCCAAGCATACCATAAAATCCGTTAAAAATATGAATTCTGATGTTTAAAAAATGGCGGCCATTTTCCAAAATGGCGGCAAACTTGAAAATTGGAAAAACTGTGTATTTTATGGTCTTTTTGGAATGTGGATGCAATTTTGAGACTTGTTTGACTTATTTAATCTTCGCATTTTCGCTATAAACCTGCTTGTTTTGGAGCTACATGGTGTAAAATGTACACCGGAAGTCATTTTTCCATAGGCTGTAACTCCTAAACGAGTGGGTTTATCGAAAAAATGTCAATAATAAAAAAATTTTAAATTGCCTGTTCTATCCGAAAACATGATCAAATACAGGGTGTTCCATAAGAAATTTCAAAGTTGGCTGCCATTTTGGAAAATGGCGGCTGAATTTCAAAAATCTAAAATCATATTTTTAACTGCTACAAAAAATAAAGGAATGTCCCCCATTTAAAGTTTTCTCTAATTTTAACCGTTTCCGATATCCCAATGGTGGCCTCCTTGAGTTGATCACCCTGTATATGAAATTAGTCATTAACAACTTCTTTTATAAAATATTTGTAAAACTTTATACATACAGGGTGAATTTTAAATGAGTTCCCCCCCTACTTTTTTCTACATTTCTTAAGATATCAACTTCGGACCACGTCAGATCATTGTAGTGTAGTAAGTACTTCATTTTGACTGGATAAACATTTTTGGCCGCCATCTTGGATCCGCCATATTGGATACAAAATTTTTTTTTCAAATGTAAAGGTAGGGTTGTGACCCATTGTTTCAAACTAGAATTTTACGCTGATTACAATGCTGCAATTAGTTAAAAAAAATCTTGATCCGTTCTAAAGTTATGAGGACTTTTTATAACTTTATTTTTAGCCCATTTTAACATTGTGCATTTACAAACTAAGACCATAATCTCAAAATAGTGCTAGATAAAGATAAGTATACACCACCATTCATTGTCAACCTATTATCACTTGGTTATGACGGATTAATTTTTTTCGGCCGCCATCTTGGATCTGCCATTTTGAAATGTGATAAATTAATTTAAATATGAAGGTGGTGTTGTGACCCATCATTTCAGACTAATTTTTTATGCTGAATTTAATGCCGCAATCTGTTTTGCATTTTCATATTTGTTTTTTGAAATATTGGAAATTTAAGTAAGATAATTTTAATATTTCATCAAGAAAGCCTGAGAAACAAAAACGGATTGCGGCATTGAGTTCAGCATAAAAAAGTAGTTCAAAATGATGGGTCACAACACCACCTTCATATTTAAATTAATTTATCACATCTCAAAATGGCAGATCTAAGATGGCGGCCAAAAAAATTAATCCGTCATAACCAAGTGATAATAGGTCGACAATGAATGGTGGTGTATCCCTAGTAGCACAAATATATATTAAATACATATGAATAAATATATTTAAAATCTATTTTATATATCTCAAGTGTGTATTAATGTCAATTTTATATAATATTTAAAATATATTAAATATATAAAAAATATGTTTTTGAATCTATTAAATATTTTAAAAATATGTTCCAATAATATATTTTAGTGAATAATATTTAAATAAAAAATGTATTTAATATCTCTTCCAAACATCCCATGGGGCCTAAACATAAAAACACAAAATAATAAAGATTTAGTATGAAAAACACAATTATCAGTTGAGTAAATTGATTAAATAGTTCATTAAAACAAATTTTGAAAAAATTACTGGAAAAAATTTGTTCGGCCCAGGTGGGTCTTGAACCTGGGTCCTTCGACTTATGAGCCTCCTACCTTACCTCTGAGCTACTTGTGACTGTTGTTAGCATTAGTTTTCAAGTGGTGAAAGAGTGGCCCTCAGTTGCAATGGTTGCAATACTTGAAATATTTTTGATACTACAGTATAATATGATTCTGTTAATCTGTTTTGGCATCAAGTAGTTGAGTTGAATAGTGCTGTAGTGAATAGTGAGTAGTCTCCACGAATACAAATACAGTAAACTACAAAAATTAATTTAAATACTATGACAAATATTATGTAATTTATGGCATATGTAAATCAAATTAATATTTTTAGAACGTCATATAGAACCGTAATTAGTTTCTTAAAAGGTCGCCAGTCACTAGCACCCTTTTCTAGCCAATCATTCGAGATTTCTATGATCACATTCATTTCATTGTCACATATTACAAATTAAAAAAATAAAACCCATCAACACTTTTTTTCGTTTGACCCAAATGTAGCTGTCGAACATGTATTCTGCCTCTTAACTATATGATATTTTTTTCTTTACGTGTATGATAGAGTGACACCATTCAGAGTACGTATTATTATTAACTTAATTTTAACGCTTTCACAATAGCAATTATCATACAAAAAATGCATGTATAAATATATAGACACTATAAAAAACAAAAGATGCAAATTATTTATTTGCTAATTATAAAAGATTATTGGCTATATATTCTACAAATATAATATTATTTTATTAATAAAAATATCTGACGTGTTTCAAAATATATTTATAAATAATTTAAATATATAATATAGTTTTTAAAATATTTTATATATATATTTAAAATATTCTCAACACACGATTTTTTTAAATATTTAATAGGAAAAATATACATATAAAATATGTATATTATAGATTCTATACTTGTTTTATCAATAGATATTATGAATCTATTTTATATATTCAAAACTTATATTTAATTTATATTTTGCATTGCTTTTTGGTAATATTTAAAATATATATTTGAATATATCAAACTATTATTAAAGATATGTTATATATATATTTTATTCGAGGTTCTATCAAATACAACTTTAAATATATAAAATATTTATAAAATACATATTTGTGCTACTAGGGATACTTATCTTTATCTAGCACTATTTTGAGATTATGGTCTTAGTTTGTAAATGCACAATGTTAAAATGGGCTAAAAATAAAGTTATAAAAAGTCCTCATAACTTTAGAACGGATCAAGATTTTTTTAAACTAATTGCGGCAGTGTAATCAGCGTAAAATTCTAGTTTGAAACAATGGGTCACAACCCTACCTTTACATTTGAAAAAAAAATTTTGTATCCAATATGGCGGATCCAAGATGGCGGCCAAAAATGTTTATCCAGTCAAAATGAAGTACTTACTACACTACAATGATCTGACGTGGTCCGAAGTTGATATCTTAATAAATGTAGAAAAAAGTAGGGGGGGAACTCATTTAAAATTCACCCTGTATATAGATTTCTCAAAGGCAAAATTTCTAACTTTTTAAATAGTGGTGCTGCATGTTCTGCTCTGCATTTGTTACTAATTATCCTTATAAAGGTTGTTTGCAAGATAATTAATGGCTTAATTGACGAAAAGTAAGCTCCTCCATACTACTAAACCTACTACTAACTAAGTAGCTAAACCATGCTCCAATTTAGAATTTAGAATTGCATAATAAATATTTCTGAGTAGGCGTTGATTACCCATACTTTTTAACAAATAAAAGATGCTGACGTATTGTATTAATTTATTCTTAACATAATCTATATGGCGTTTCCAGTTTATCTTTGAGTCTAAATACAAACCCAGATATTTAATTTCCTCTACTTTCTCAATAACAATAACAGGACAATCACAATTTGTAGATTGGCAGTTTGTTTGGTGGTATTTTATCGGAGTAATAAAACTTATGTTCCTTGATGGATTAAAAATTACATATTTAGTTTTTGGGCTCATTACCATGAAGTTGTTGGTAAACCACCATAGAAGAGCATTTACATCGTATTGAATATTTAATTTTAAAGTTTCAATGGAATCTGATTTGTAAAATAATGCAGTGTCATCCGCAAAAGCCACTAGATTTCCTCTAAAACGGCTATTACACAAGCTATTTACGTATATTAGAAAAAGAGGGCCAGATAGAACAGATCCCTGTGGAATGCCATGTAAGACAGTATTGGAAAATCCTAAAATTAGTTTTCGTTTTAAATTTTCTTCCTATGCTTTGTGATGCAAAAAATTAAAATGATTTTACAAATGTGAAAAAAACCCAAATAGTGTACAGCTTCTTAAAAGCAAAAGTTAAAATATAATATACTTTGAAATAAAGGGTTTAAAAACTGAAATGATGCGGTTTCAAAGAAAGCAATGTTGATCAAGGGCGGTCCCGGGGATCCCAAAACTATTACGACAATTTTTATTTTATTTATATGCGTAACTTAAAAAAGTTTTATTTAAATTTAAATCGTTAAACCGAATGCATTCGCATTGTAGACTAAGCACTTGTGTTTTGGTGAACGGGAGGTGTAGGAATGAATACAAGCTAAACAGCCGAAGCCACATAACTCGTTCGAATCCGTAGATTTTAACGTTGTATTGTAGGAGTAGGAGATAGCAAAATCGGGAGACAGTGGAAACCTTCCGGTGTACTCGAAGTGTACGATACTGGTCGCTTCCGTTCAGCTACATTCTACCTCTGCTCTGCAAGTCTGCATTCGGCAGTGGTCAATTGATATTGATATAGTGTTCTCGTTTGTACTCTCTTACTTGTGATTTGTGAAGAGTGATAGAGAATACTCAACCAGATCCAGTAATGGTAAGTGTATTATTTTTATTAATATGTCATATTAACTTATATTAATATACAGTAATGTGTCATTTTCGTCGTTCTCCAATAAAATAACCGTAACCTACAAAATAAGCTTTAACAATTTGCACGTAACATATCTGTTATGTATGGACAAAATTTATGGTTAAATATAACACGTATTTAACGAATATATACATATATTTTTATTAAGGAAACGTTTAGTTTCATATGACTCAGCTTTTACGAGTACTGTAATTTAAACTGTGTTATAATGAAATGTAGACCTCTTTTAATTTTTCAAGGGTTTTTATATTCGTCTTTTTATTTTTTACTAAGAAATTGCATATGGAAAAATAAGCTGTTAAAATAATTTGCATTGTGAAATTTAAATCCGGGATCCTAACGGTAGTTAACACTTTTTACACATTAAATGATCTAGCTTTTATAGTGGTTTGAATAGTACCAGTAGTTAAGTTCAATCACGCGTTATCGGTCAGATTGGGCTGAAATTTGGCATTATGATAGTTCATATTAGCAATTAGCAATTAACATATAAGTCTAACCATTGTTTATCTTCAAAAATCCTTTCAGGCTCCGCCCCAGTGGCTCTGGAATACCCCATTTTAACCTTATTAGTATTCAAATTTAAAAGGAATTAAAGAATTTTGACAGCTGTCTCAACTAGGCAAGTTGGTTCTATGATATTCAATAGCATTAACAAGTTCTAATGTGACTAAAACTATTAAACCCAATAAGTAGATTGAAAAACTCTTGAGCAAAAGTGATTTAAAACAAGAGGGTCATGTTGTTTTCGGGAGTGTTTTAAACAACCCCACATAAAACCTCATTCAAAATTGACCACCAGATGTTGGTAGAGTATATACCTACAGAGTGTCTTCCAATGTAAGTATAAAAATTTAAACCAAAATCAAGAATATGATTTTTCCAAAAAAACCTTGTCGGCGATATACCAGCCATTTTTGTATTTACAATTTATGTCTTTAAACCCGTTAAAGATATCATTATGGATTTTAGTACAGGTAAAATAGGCATGTAAAACAAAAAAATTGGTCCGTTGATGAAACTTGGTGAAAACTTTCCTTTTGTCATAAGAATTAAGAATCTAAAAAAAAGTCCATAAAAAAATTTTAGGTGGAAGGGTGTTTATCGGGGGGGGGGGGGGGAATATCAGTTTGAAAAAACAGAAAATTAAATTTTAACGAAATATAGGCATGTGACCCATGTTTTTGGGGTTATTTTTTATGCTGAATCGAATAAAAATAAGATCCAGACGATATAACCTCCATATAAAGAGTTATTGTCTTGATTACCTCGTATATTCAATAATTTTCCCAATTAGTACTGGTAAGATGGTACAAAAACACTATATACAGTAGTGTAAAAATTTTGGTCCGTTGATGAATCAGGATGGAAACCTTTCTTTTTCCATAAGAATAAAGAATTAAAATAGTCCATAAAAATACCCCTGCCACAGCAAGCCAGCAGACTAAGCGAATTTCCATTTACCTCATTGGATTTTCAATTAAATCTATTTAACTTTTAAATAACATTAGTTTTAACGAGTACCTAGGTTTGCTGCTACAGGGAGGGTAATAAAGTGTGTTTTTTTAGTAAAATGTGAATCGCTTAGTTTAAAGTAAATACGTTTGCCAAGTTTGATGGAAATATATCCATAAACAAGCAAACTACAACAGTTTACTTATACTCGTTAAGAATAAAATAGGATTTTAAAATTTATAATTTATTGAATTTTCTCCATAACCGGTAACTGTAAAAAACCACTTAAACATACTACATCATTTGTTTTCCACTATATTAAAAGGTTTAAAGAGAAATTGAGGAATTTTATGCTTTGAGGGTTAAAAATTAGAAAAACAAATTTTGACCTCATAAACGCCTCCATAACACCCTGTTTCCACGGTCCAATCATGCTGGTTCGCCAACTCATTCAAGTTTATTCCAACCTACACCTTCAAGCTAAATTTCATCAAAATCGGAACAAAATAACTCAGTTTATCGTGTCCATGAACGTGTATATATATACTGTATATATGTATATAAATTTGAACGAAGGGTGTTGTTTTGTGGTTATTACTATTAAAATTACACCTGGGAAACTTGTATACCTACCCTTTTTCTCCAAAACCCACAGCTGTAAAAGAAAGTACTTAAGAATAAAGAATAAAGATTATAAAGATCTTAAAATTACACGCTCTATTGTTATCTGTCATAAAAATATTGGGTTTTCCTGTGCTAGTTCTAGATTTTCACCATAATAAATGGCGATGGTAAAATATACTGCAGTAAGTATGCCCACCACTAAGTATTAATATAAGTATAAGCAAACAGTTTAGGCGATAATGAATATATTGTAATGATACAAAGATTAAAGAAAAAAACTTATGGTTAATCATTTGACTATAAGAAAAATAAAAAATAAAGAAAAAATAGTATAATAAGGTTTATACTAATTATCTTCTCCACAAAAATGGTTTGCCTTCATACAAGTCTTTTGGTAAATGAGTTTGGTTCCTTCTCTTCTACTTCCGCATTCAGACTTGTAAGGCTTTCACACACCTTGTAGGTGTGTACATGTGATTACACTCTCCTTGAAGCTGCACTGTTTTGTTAAACAATTGCCTTTGCATGTACATGACACCAACTTCAGAATATTTTCTGGGGTTACATCTTATGTCATATTATTTGGTAGCAACAAATTTCCATCCTGTCGTGTCCAACCCCTCTGTTTAGGCACTAATTTATTACCAAACCATAGCTGAACTTTATTACACTACATCTATATGATTTAACATTACATCCGACGAGGGTAGCAGCGATTCCAGTTTTGAACTAGCCTTTTTCAAAGACTATTGAAATAGTCTGTATAGAACTTGCAATTCAATGTAGAGAATATTTACAATTTTTACTCCCCATACATCGAAAAATAAAGTTTCTCCAGCTTCATTCACTTCAATTTCTGTTGAACCTTTTGAGTTGAAAGTTGATATGACTTTCTCCATAGCAGCCTCAGATTCCAGTATTTTAAGGATCTTTTTTTTACCTTTCCCAAATATAACACTAGTGCTGTCACAATCACTAAATGGATGGCCCAGCAATACGTAGTTGTGGATGTTTAAATACTACTGTTGTAGAGAAGTCGGTGAAAAAAATTACGTCCGTGGACGATTTTTTGTCCGATTTTGATTAAATTCGGTTGAAGGAGTAGGGCGGAATAAACTTGAATGAGTTCGCGAACCACCATGATCGGACCTTGGGAACCGGGTGTTATGAGTGCTTTTATGGGGTAAAAATTGCCTTTTCTCAAAACAATTGGTTTGGGGACTTGCAAAACATAAAATTCCTCAATTTATCTTTTCACCCTTTAATATAGTTTACATTTTAAAAACAAATAATATAGTATATTTAAGTGTGTTTATAAGGTTATTGGTTAAGGAAGAAAATTCAATAAATGGTAAATTTAAATTTCCTATGTTATTCTTAAAGATAATAAGTAAACTGTTGTAGTTTGCTTGTTTATATATTTCCGTCAAACTTGGAAAAAGTATTTACTAAGCTAATTAACTATAAACTAACTAATAAACTAAGGTATTAACATTTTACTAAAAACAAAATATATTACCCTCCCTGTAGCAGCAAACCTAGGTATTTGTTAAAAATAGTGCTAAAGGTATTTAAAAATTACCTAGATTTAATTGAAAATCCAATCAGATACCGGTATGCCTAAATGGAAATTCGCTCAGTCTGTAGGTTTGCTAAAGCGGGGGTATTTTTATGGATTATTTTGATCCATTATTCTTATGGAAAAAGAAAGGTTTTCACCCTGATCCATCAACGGACCAACTTTGTTATACTATGGTGTTTTTTGTACCATCTTACCTGTACTAATTGGGAAAATTATTGAATATCAGAGGTAATCAAAACAAAAACTCTTTATATGGAGGTTATATCGTCTAGATCTTATTTTTTTGTTCAGCATCAAAAATAACCCCAAAACATGGGTCACTTGCCTATATTTCGTCAAAATATAATTTTCAGATTTTCAAACTGATGTTTCCCCACCCCCCCAAAAACACCCTTCGACCTAAAATATTTTTATGGACTCTTTAGATTCTTAATTCTTATGACAAAAGGAAAGTTTTCACCAAGTTTCATCAACGGACCAATTTTTTTGTTATTGGAGGCGTTTTTGGTATTATTTTACCTGTACTATTTTGGTATAGGTTAGTTACCATTTAAAATGCCAGTAGCAATAAACTGTTTATGAAAAACAAAAAAGTCATTAAATGACATTTTGCCTCAAAATATCAGCCATTTTAGTTTTCCATGTTTTCATAATCAAATAAAAGTACCTTTTAAAAGTGGCTGATTTTATGAAAAAATCTCACGACCACTTTCATTTAGCTTTTAAAATGTCCTATGAAATGACAAAGTTAAAAAACAATGGAGTAATAACTAGCTGAAAATCACAATTTTTACTATTTTTAGTTGTAGACTTACAGGCCAAGCTCTCAGGGTGCACACCCTGTATAGGTAACTGGATTGAGGACTTGAGTTGACTGGAAATGCAGGGTTTTCCTAAATTAATGGTGCGGTTTTAAACGTAAATCAAAATATTACTTAGTTAACATTTTAATCCTCATAAAAAAGCGTTTTCGTGTACATTCAATCAGTTTCTACATGCCCGCCATCGAATGCTCTGCAGAGATCTAAACAACGGTCGTTCTCGGCTCATATATATGCTGTGCAGCATGGCTATTGTTACCGATGTTACTGCTTTATAAATCCTTTCCTTTAAATTAGCATCACAAATCACAATGCACAATGTTTTTGACGTATCCCCATAAGAAAAAATCATAAGCAGTTAAATCTGGACTTAAGCCAAAACTGTCTTTGTTTTCAATTGAAATTTGATACAGGGGGCTCCCGAAAGTCTTGGTCACGTTTAAAGCATTCGAAACTGCACCATTCGAAAACCCTGTACAGGAGGGGAAGTGGAATGGTCATGTGGACCAATCAGATGCCTTTTTGTATTGGACGATCTGGTGAAACATGAGGTGATCTGTCATGCGTTTACATTATCTAGTACAACATAGCTAATTAATTTGATTGGTTTTTTAGCACACATACTCAACAACTTAGTGGGCATTGTCATTCGTAGTTGTCATTAGATTGATATTAAATTGTTAAGTAAAATTCCACAGTTAGGTTGGGCTGGGCTGTGATAAAGAGTTCACACTCTTATACATTATACTCCAACAACCAATCAGTGATGCATTTTTTATTGAATAATAAAAATAATAATTAAAGGAGAAACAAATTATAATTATAATGGAACATATTACCGGTACATTTTGAAATATGAGAATTTATCATATTCGCTTAGTAAGCAGTAATTTCTTTAACTATTTGCGGCACATTTTAAACTCGTGATTATAAAATATTTTTTATTACTGTCTTACGTTTAAGGATGATTTATAAGATTGGTATTGGGGAAGAAAAACAAAACTTATCTAAAAAAGTTTTATTTAACATAACACCATTGCAAAAATATTGAACAATTCTTAAAGACTATGAAGTTTTAAAAATATTAAAATTAATGTGACTGGCTACATGTAGTTATTATACCTCATTAAAATCTAAAATGGATCAAATCAGCAAAAAATACTTTTGAATATACAGAGAATAAAATATAAACACTATAATTTATCATACATACATATTAACAAGCACATGTCACAGTATAATATTTTAACAAGGGTTGAAAATTATGCTTTGTTGAATAACACTATGAATTCAACTAATAGGAGATGTCTAGTTGGCCTTAAATGTGTTTTTTTATGTTATGAATAGTTATTTGTGTAACTAGTGAGCAATTGCCTCACTCGAGTTGCACATTATATTTTTCCAACAGTTACCATAAACATAAAACAAATAAATTGGTAAAGAAAACAGAAGTGAACTTTTAA
The DNA here is from genome assembly GCF_028750875.1 of Macrosteles quadrilineatus. Classification (NCBI taxonomy): domain Eukaryota; kingdom Metazoa; phylum Arthropoda; class Insecta; order Hemiptera; family Cicadellidae; genus Macrosteles; species Macrosteles quadrilineatus. Next base: position 54,684,885 of record NW_026542600.1, read on the forward strand.
TATGACATTTTAATGATACAACAGTATAACAGCTGACCAGCTGATTTACAGCCAGTGCGTTGCAAATCTGGAGTGAGACAATGTTAACATTGTCTCACTGATGAGCGAATTGGACACTTTGCTTTCTCAAATCAGTGAGAGAACATGTACATTGTTAGGCAACTGTAGGAAAATGTTGTTTTTAGTGCAGCATGTACACAGTTTTCCACACTCTCAAAGACCTGTGTCAAACAACTTCATAGGTTGTCATGTTCATGAGTTGGATTTATTCTGCTTATATTTTGACATCATTACCATGTTTTTACTCGGAAAATTAAATTTGCTAAACATAATGCGTTAAAACAATATTTTTATAAATTGGAAAAGAGGATTTTATCACAAATAAAAGGGTAAAATATTCTTGAGATACACTACAAAACAAGCAATTTTGTTTCAAGAATAGGGTCAACCATAATCTCATGAAAGTCTATGCCTATCTTTTGACAATTAAATAAAAAAATCTACAGTCACAAAAATAGGTTATAAAAATAGTATGTGATTCACATTTAAAAGGATAGCATTCAATAAAACCTACCTAATCATTTATGGTAAATTAGGACATGCCAACACATATATAACAAATACATATATCTATCTCATCTATAAATATGGTTAAAAGTTAAAACAATACATTTTACATTAAAATATAACAATTAAAATGACAGGTTAAAAAGACATGGATATGTATATCCATGCGTTATTAAGAACCATCGATAACTCTTATTGGTTCGTGGGTCAAATAAAAATGATACACAACATAAAGGAATGTGTACCTGTCACAGCCTTAATGTGCTTAAAGTATGATTACAAAATACACATCTCATTAAGATGTTTCGTCAAAGTTTTTGTGCGGATTTGTGCACAAATTTTTATATGTATTTTATGTTGTTGAGTTTGGGGTCAGGAAAGGTGGTTTGCTTTTACAAAGTAGGAGTAACACTATCTTAGTGTTATAGGTTGTGAGGGTATCCAGCACAAACTTTGGCGTTGATTTGCAGATCACTTAATTCTGCCTCTAAACCTAGTGTGTGTTTCATATCAGCTGATTCTCTATCAAAGTAACGAGGAGCGAAAGGTTGCCGAGGCATAGGGGCAAAGGTGGGTGGGTCAGAGGTGGAATGGCCCCAGATGCGCTGTTCGGTGGGGCCTAGCATTCCTGGCACTTGAGGGAGGCCCATTGGTGGACGTGGGCGCACCATTTGGACATAAGGTCTCGGAATGCTATCTGCAACCCAAGGCGATTGTTGGTTTGGGGCTGCAATCCTAAACGGCAATCCAGAAAATGGTTGGGGTTGGACCAACGGATTGAATCCTGGAGGAGGTGGTATCCCTCCTCTCACAGTTTCTGGTAGGATCTGGAAACGTGGAATTGGAAACGAAACAGAATTTACTGTCGCGGGTATTAAATCAGGGTTCAAAGAAGAATTGCTGAAAATTCTGGTAGGAATATGAGCAGTATTCACGCTGTTTTGCTTTACTGTGTTAGCCAAATCGCTATTGGAGGTATTAGGAGATGCAGATCCATTAGAATTCATGGGAGCTACTTGTGGATTTGGAGTCCTAGGAATGGAAATAGGAGTTTTAGGATGGGTTGAAAAAGAACTCTGAGAACCTGATGAACCATTCTGATCTTGAATCTTGGATGCTGGTTCGGGTTTTTGCTTAAACCCTGAGTTTGGTCGTGCTTTGTTATTCGGAGGGGGTTTAGATTGCTTAGCTCTGTTACTGTTGCCATTATTATCTCTGTTCTGTTTGAACTGAGGTTGATTAACAACTTTTTTGGGGGTTTCTCTTTGACTCGTGTTGTCTTCTTGATCGGAGCTCTCATTGTCAGAATCGCTAAAATCTTCATCTTCACTAATAGGAGCTTTCTTTGAAGGTGATTCATCATTTCGAGGTTTGTTTAGGGATTTTGCACCCTTTTTCCCTTTCTTCTTTCTTTTTTGTGGACATTCTCGTTCTTTGTGGCCAATAGATTTGCACACCCTGCAACCCCGGTCGTTGGGGGGTTCTCCATCAGTTAACTCTCGTACATTCATGAAATAGGCCTGAAAAAATGATTATAATTGACGTACAGGTTTAGTAAATAATTACAGTTAAGTTGTACTTCATCTTATAGTTTATCAGTAGTATGATGTTATAGATAAAATAGTTTAATTTTAAGGAATTTGATGCAAAAATAAATTTACTTGAATATTTTATTTTTTAAGAATATGTATCGTAACAATTGTTAAAAACCCTAACATGTTATTTAGGGTTCAAATTCACACAAGACTTTTAATGAAAGGGATGTAGAAAGTCCCTTAATCTCAACCAGTGTTAATTAATGAATTATTGAATTTAGTAAGTTGAATCAGAATTCAGTACTTAACTTTTAAAAGTAATGGAAATGTACAATGGCAGAATTTCATCAGTATTACAACCACTTTGAATTGTACCAAATTCAAAACCATGTTAATTAAGAAACACATCATAGTGTTTATACTAAGTCAACACAGTAATACAACAACACAAGAATAATGACAAACAAAATCAATTTTTACTGTATTGCACTGTTCTATGAAAACCAACAATGGATAAATAGATAGAAAACACAGTTCACACGCAAAAAAGACTTATTTGGTGCAATTAAACTGTGGAACGCCTCACTAGCTCAAACAGGATTTTAGGCAGACTGTCACATATTTTCAAAAACTATGTAGGGTTACTTGTAAAAGCCATTTTACATATAAAACTGTAATCTGGAGAAACAGGTTTTTGATGAATATTTGATATTTTTACTTCACTTTAAACACATAACACTCTTAATTAAATAATCTTAATTAATTGTACCATAAGAAGTGAAATATGTCATACCTCAATTGTCTTGGAGTCTCTCATTTGAATCTTTACAGGTCTTGCAAAATGATTTCGTCCCTTTCTCAAGGCTTTAATGATGTACAGCGACACTAAAAATAGAACAAAACAAAATGTGTAAACTTCCTAGTACAGTAACTAAATACAATTAATTATTTATAATTCAGTACAAGGCTAATGTGAATTTATTAAAAATAAATTAATTGTAGGGGCAAATTTTGTTTCTTGATTGAGCCTCAAACATAAAATAGTAAATTACATCGAAAAGGTCCAAGTGACTAATATCAACACAAACTTGAGCTAAAAGAATGAGGCGAAGCCGAGATTAGAAAATTAGTGAGGGTCAAAAAGATGATTCCGGCCAGTGTAATAAACCATTTTTTACTATAGGTATACTATACTATACTATTAGGTAACTAATTACAGTAGAGTCCCGTTAGTGCGAAATTGTTGGGACCGGATCCATTTCCGATTAAGCGTATTTTTTTTTATTTACAAAAATATTTTAAATTTTTTTGTTTTAGGAAGCTAGGCACGAGCCCGGGATTGTTTTTCACATTACTTTATGCTAGACCTGGGGGCTGCAGAATTATCACTTAAATAAAATCCATTTGTAATTTGGCGGGATTGGAACCCAGGACAAAAATGAAAAATGTTAATAAAAAAAATGGCAAAATATTTACTAAAATACTCTCTAAAACAAGTCTATCTCGCCCGGCCGTTACAGAATACTTTGAAGAGGTACAGCTAACTCCGTTAAATGTTAAATAAAACAAATTTAAAAAAATTAAAAATATTTTTTCGTTTCGGATTAAGCGGACTTTCGGATTACCGAAGTTCGGATTATCGGAACTCCACTGTACCACAAAAATATTTGGTTTATCTTTATTTGTTCTACCATTACTGGTTGCCATAAAAAATATAGCTTCCATCTGATTTTGCTATTGTAAAAAGCAGCTTTTACCATGGTATTCAGCTATTTTGTCTATCTGAATAAGTTTACAGTAGATTGACCGTAACTATTGACATGATCTAGCTGACAACAGTGGGCACTGGGCACAACACATCGCAGGGGTGGTAGCATACTCCTGGACTCATATTACCATGATAACACTAAATAGATGTTTGTTTATACATTCTGTTTTTATGTTTGTGCTGTGTGTTTTATTTATTTGTTGGACAAAGCTGCAAGGTTTAAAAATGTTGTCTTCATGAAACATGTAAGCCAATTCAACTGAATAATCGTTGGACTATTTTGACAGGTAAAGGTATTTTGTCTTTACAAAATATTTCATGGGCCAGAAATATGAATTTGGACAAAAATTAGCAATCATAACTACTCTTGATACAGTCATTTATTAACAATATAATTTTGCAAGTAAAAAATGAACATCTGACACATCCACTGCGGATCCATCACTCGTCAAAGAGCCGTTTGGAAATTATAGTTACAATGCGAGGTAAGCCACTGACGTAAGACTTTCTTTCGCTTGCCGCTTATTGAGCCAGTGTTATACAGAGTGCGGCAAAAAAACTATCCATTTTCTGCAGAGCATAGTTCAGCGACAGGTCGTTTGAGGGTGGTGGGGGTAGCCTCGTTGGAAGGCCTACACGATGCCATTATTTGTAATCATAGAGTAGTCGTCACCTGAGCAATGCGCGTTATAGAGTTGTTTAAAAAAAGTTATGATTCAGTCATTGCAACTCAGCGGCATTTCCATGCATTCTTTAAATCAGGTTTACATTAGGGATAGATGGATCCCGAAATTTCGGGAAATTTTCGGAAAAAAAATATTCCCGATTTTCGGGACGGGATTACATTTTATTCGGGAATTTTTGGGGACGGGATTTGGTCTGATTGTCGGCGATGTTGCCGCTTCGCGAGTGACGATGACCAGGTCACTAGCCGCTATTGCGAGAGATGTTCACGATAGTTCCGTGAACACACGTGACCGTGCCGTGACCACGAGTCATACCGACGATCATGCCGCGACCCCGAGCCGATGATCTTGCCGTGACCGTGAGTCATACAGACGGTCGTGCTATGACCGCGAGTCATACCGACGATCCCGCAAGTCATACCGAAACGTGCCATCACCGCGGAGTCATACCGACGATTCTGCAGAGACCACAAGTCATACCGACGATCCCGCAGAGACCGTGAGTCATACCAACGATCACCCCGTGACCGCAGAGTCATACTGATGATTGCTCCGTGACCGCGGAGTAATACCGACGTTCGCGCCGTGACCGCGGATTCATACCAAAGATCACCCCGTGACCGCGGAGTCATACTGACGATAATGCCGCGACCGTGAGTCATACCAACGATCATGCCGTGACCGCGAGTCATACCGACGATAATGCCGCGACCGTGAGTCATACCGACGATCATGCTCATACATCATATTCTGCTGCAACATCTACAAGTGAAGTCATCAACACAGGACCTTCCCGCTATGCAACAGAAGATATTCACACCATCACTGCCTGCACCTCAGGAACTAGACAAGCAAGATGCCGTACCTGGAGACCAGGAGGTAGCTGAGCAACCTCAAGAAGAAATGTCATCAAGTGTGTGTGTGAGTGATACAAATGGGCAATATAGTGTCAGTGATTCACCATGGTCTTCTTCTTCTTTAGGCCTAAATTTAAACTAAATTGGTATGACAATGAAAACTTTTCTGCAAGTTTTTATAATCCTGTAAAAAATACTGATTCTATTGGCAACCATACTACTTCCATTCCAATATGCCACCTAGGAGCTAGTAGGTTTAAAAAGCATGAAAAAAAAGTCAGTAAAGAAAAAATGTAGAAAATTTAAGGAAAATGATGTTATGATATTTTTAAGTGATTTAAGTAATGAATCGTGGTTTGATGTTTTTCAATCTTCTGTAGATGTAAAATATGATGTTTTTATTTTTATTTTTAGTTATTATTTTGATGTAAATTTTCCAAAAGTAATTAGTATGGAAAAAAAGTGCAATGATGGTAAATAGAATTCAGGTGAAATAGTAGAGAAAAAGTTTGAAATAACAGAACTTTAGAATTTATGTAGGAGAAGAAAAGATAATGCAATGAGTAAAATTATTAAAATAAAGAAAAAAGAATTTAAAGAATCAATTAACAAAGCGAAACAAACATTTTACGGCAAAAAGATAAAAAATGCCATTAATAAAACTAAAGTAACATGGAAAATTGTAAAAAAAGAAATAAAACTTAAGTCGAAAACAGTAGATCTAACTTCAAATAAAACCATTATTCAAAATGGTCAAACAGTAACACACCCACTGGCAGTGAGTAATATATTTAATAACTTTTTTACAACTGCAGTTGAAAAGCTTGTTTTGCCATATGTTTCACAACCATTAACAACAACAATAGGTACGGTAACACAGAAACCCTCAAAATCTTGCATTATTAAAAATTTTAAGTTTGAATCTATAACTGAAGACAATCTTGGAAAATTAATACTTTCTTTGGAAAATAAATATTCAACGGGGTATGATGAAATACCTATCACAATAATTAAAAGATCTATACCATATATTTTAAAACCATTAGCACATGTAATAAATTCTTATCTGATTTTGGGAATTTTTCCATCCAAATTAAAATTAGCCAAAGTTATTCCCATATTCAAAAAAGGAAACCCCACAGATCCATCATGCTATCGCCCAATATCTATTTTACCGGTTTTTTCAAAAATTTTTGAACGAGTTGTTTATATTCAGCTCTTTAATTACCTTGAAACGAATCAAGTGTTTGATAAGGAGCAACATGGGTTTAGACCAGGAAAATCTACAATAACAGCTGGTATAGATTTTATTGAATCAATTATAAATTCAGTAGATAATGGTGATAAAGTAATTGGAATATTTTTAGACCTTAGTAGAGCTTTTGACAGCGTTTCACATTGTAAACTATATTTTAAATATAAAAAAATTTAAAATATTTTAAATGAATTAGGAATAATAGGAAAAGAATTACGGTGGTTTACTTCATATTTAGAAAACAGAGAACAGTTTGTTGAAGTGGACTACGTAATAGAGAAAAGAAATACTAAATATATTGAAAACTTTAGATCTCAGCGGCAGACACTACGATATGGAGTACCCCAGGGATCAATCTTGGGGCCTCTTTTGTTCCTCTGTTACATTAAGGGGTTACCAGAGATGATCCCGGTCAGTGATGGATCTATGTGTCTGTATGCTGATGACTCTAATGTTTTGTTTTCAGGAAAATCCAATTTAATTATTGAAAAATCCTCAAACAGGAGTCTCCTCTCTATAAAAAAGTTTTTGGATGGAAGAAATCTGCTTATCAGCACAACAAAATCAAATCTAATATCCTTTTCAACTAAACAATCAATAACAGCATTTGAACCCAATATTTTTATAAAAACAGACAAAATTGATCAGGTAAACCAAACAAAGTTTCTGGGACTGGTTATTGATGAAAATCTATCTTGGGATAATCACATAAACTATGTAGTAAATAAATTATCATCTGGCATTCATGCCTTGCGGCTGATGTCCAAGGTTTGCAACTTGGAAACTCTTAGGATAATCTATTATTCTCTAATTCATTACCACATATCCTATGGAATCGCCATTTACGGAGCAACAACTAAGGCAAATTTGGATAAAATACTTATAAAACAAGAAAAAGCTATTAGAGTGATCATGAAATTAAAAAGAACAGATTCAGTTAAAAATATCTTTCCTGAATTGGGTGTATTAACAGTTTACAGTTTGTATATTTATGAGTCAATAATTTATGCAAAACAATTTCATTTATTATCCACTGCAAGTAAATATAACACACGCTTTCAAATTAACCTTCCTAGACATAATTTAGAATTCTATACCAAAAAACCTTCATATGCAGGCTTAAAATTTCTTCAAAAATTACCGATTTCACTTAAAAAAGAAAATAATACAAACAGATTCAAAAGCCTACTAAAAGACTTGTTGATAAGAAACCCATTTTATTCCATCAAAGAATTTTTAAATTGTAATCTCGAAACGACCATTTGAATTCCAGATACTACCTATAGTTTTACTCTGACGTAACCTTCTAAGATTTAGTGATTTTTTAAGTTATAGCACTCATTTTTTTTTTAGTTTTACTATATAAATCCTTTGTGAATGATTTTAATTATTTAGTTTATAATTTTTTTTTATGTTAGTTTAATGACGCTATTCAAGACATATTGTCTAAACTTTGTGAATAAAGAATATTTGATTGATTAATTGATTGATTGATGCTGTGCCGACGATCATGCCGTGACCACGAGTCATACCAACGATGACCCCGTAACTGCGAGTCATTTCGACCGTGAGTCACAAGTTTCTATAGGTACCTGTAAATTGTTACCCATTTTTTTGTTTTTATAGGTCAGTGCCATAAACGGTAAAAATTGATTTTCTTTATTGGTAACTGCAATACTCAAGACTTTCTTTTTATGCACAAGAAAAAATCCCGTCCCGTCCCGTCCCGAAAATTAGGAAAGAAATAAAAATCCCGTCCCGCCCCAAACTAAAAATTCAATCCCGTCCATCCCTAGTTTACATGGAGAGGTTCCGTTGCGATTATCTGTATAATCAACAAAATTAAACAGATTAATACAAATTAAATTAATCTGAAGGGATAAGAATTTAGATCACACCTCAAAGTTAGTGTAACAGCGGTCAGACATGTTCAAAGCAGGTGCTTGTTTTCACACGGGCCTACGAGGACTGTTTTCCATAGCAGCACAAACTCTATCGAATATTAGTTGTCTGGCGTCCGATTTTCTTTGGACGGCTTGTCAGCTTCATTTTGAACCCAGCAGAAGCCATTGGTCTAAAGTTTGTAACACAGCATATGATTGTGCTATTTGACAGATCCACACCGCCCTAATTAAAAGAATGCAGGGAACTGCCGCAGAGTTGCAATGAATGAATCAATACTTTTTTAATTCGATTCGATAACAAACAAACGTTGCTCAAGTGACACCTGCTCTATGACCACAGATAATGGCATAGTGTAGGCTATCCAAGAGCTACTCCACCACTCTCAGACGACCTGTTGCTGAACAGTACGCTGCATAAAATAGATCGGTTTTTTGCCGCACCCTGCACTTTAATCTGGTATAGTTTGTTTTCTGATCCGACTAATTTATTGCTGGTAGAGATGGTTACAAATTTATTGTAGTGTTAACATTAATGATTGAATGTATTGGAGCATTGTGGAAGGAACCTAACCTAAAAATTGTGCTTGTCTGTTTTTTTGCAGTATATAAGGTAATTCACCCCTGCTTTTTCCCTCCATTTGACAATACTCAGGGTCGGCTAGCAGTATTGTTTAGTGCTGCTATTTGTTGGGTTCTTGTAAAACTATGTACACAACGACTGGGACTCAGTATATGCCTCTCATTTGGATGAAACTAAATTTAAACGTTTTCGTGCACTCGTCCACGCAGCGCATTAGATGTTTGTGTCACTAGCAGAGGTCGGCCATCGCGCAGCCGCATTAAACATGTTAAAAGCGTAACTTTAGCACCAACCTAAAAGTGAGGAAATGTGTTATCATTGTGGTAGGCCTAAGACAAAAATGATCTCTTTGTTTTTGACAAAATTAAACAATATCAGGTATGCTTCTTTGACATGAAATGGTTCAACTTGGCTAGTTCCAACTGCTGCAACTGAGCTGTCATATCTACTTACAGTGTTTTGTGAACAGGTCTACAATACTAAGAGAAGGGCAAAAGAGAGGTTAAAAACCACTAGATTTCCCAATGTGTTAGTAGACCTACTATATAATTCTATTAAATACTACATATTTTTTTTAACCATTTATTCTTATTTATATTACTAATGTCCTAATGTGGTTTATTTAGGAACTGTACGCAGCTAGTTTTGCTGTATGAACAAGTATGTTTTTGTTATCATTTTTACTTTCTTGGAAATAAATAATATTCTGATTTAATTTAACTTTACTACTATCAAAACATACTTTTTCTTGTTAGGGCTGATCCCAAGTTGTGAGACAAGTCGAAGGGATCTTCGATTGCTATGCCTTTTGATATCCACAGTTTCTCAAACTTTGTTACAGTTCGACTGCACCTTATGCAGATGACATTGTTAAGCATGTCAAATTTCTCCGTGTAGAAAACAAGTAGGTCAAGCCAAAGTTCTCCCACGGATTGCAAGTTTTTGTTTCTGCCTTTCCAAACAGAGTCCTGAAAAACACCAAAGTTGTATGAAAGAGCAAATGTCAATGTACAAAAATTCAGTAGAGTCTTTCAGTCTTTATTGTCTGATATTCAGTTATCCGACCTTCCCTGTCGTGATTGAGTATTCTGAGATCACAAACTATTTCTGTCACCCCTAACTGTAATCAGAAGGTATGTACAGTAGACCCTCTCTTAACCGACCTCGTATTAACCGATAATCGGATTATCCGCCTTCGATCGTAAAATAATACAGTTTGTTTTAACCGACCTTGCTTTGAGAGCAGTTCGGTTTAACCGCCGCTCTCTAGGAATCTCGGCATTTCCGCTCCCACGCAGGGTGATGAGAACTGAACCATACGCTTATCATCTCCACAGGATAAGACTAAGAATAAGTTATTTTGTATTGATAAAAAAAAATAAAGCATAGCCTATTGTCAGTTTGTCATCATCGTTCGTAGCTGGAGCACATCTGATGTTATCTGTGTGGCAAATTTATAACATCATAAAATGCTAGGGGTCTGCGGGTCCCCGATTTTTTCGGGTCGGGTCGGGCCAGCGGAAGGCCCGAGAGACCGGGTCGGGTCAGAGATTTGTTCGGGCCAAGATCGGGTCGGGCCAAAAAAATAATTATTAGGCTATTTTTAAAGTTATAATAAGTAATTTTCAAAGAAACACTCTTATATACATTATTACAGAGGAATTAAAATGTTAAAATTAGAATTAAATATTAAGTTTGATCACGTTTAAGAACAAAGACACAACAGAGCAATTATTGCCTTACTGTCACTAGCCAGAGCCAGTCGTCTACTGACAAAACAAAAGCCGTGACGCAACAGTGCAAAGAAAACGAAGTCAAAAGAAAGACTATTTATCCAGAGGTACCAGTTTAATTATTTATTGTTTATTCCATACCTAGTTTAAATTATATTTTAGTATTTTATTTACATAATAAATTATAAACAAAAGAAATATCTGATATAGTGTACAGATCTGTATCTTGTTCTTTTATTTTCCTATTGTCCTTTTTGTCATTCAGTAACAAAACAAAACAACACTTCTGATCGTCTGGTTCGGCATTTTATGGTCACCATTTAATTTTTTTTTTAAGTATCAAGTATCAACAAGTCTACAAAGAAGTTAGGCCTAAATATTTTATAATTTTATGAAAGTTTTCATCAGTAAAATTATTTTTTTCTTAAGTTAGATTGAGTTTCAAAAAAGATATTTCTAAGATCCAATACAATATTTACAAGACACAAACTACCATGAATTAATTTCTTTGGAAATTATCTGTAACAGTTTTATATTTTTGAATAAAGAAAATATATCTTTTTGTCTCTACTTCCTTGTTTTGTTACTTGTATTTTGTGGAACAACCGGGTGGTGTAATAGGGGCGGGGGAGGGGGAGGGTCTATGACCTTGAGTGTCCCCGGGCCTGGCTCGGGTTGTGTAAGATGGGAGGGGAGGGGAGGGGGAGGGTCTGTAACCTTGAGTGTCCCCGGGCCCGGCTGTGAGAGTGATTCATGGTTTTTTGTTTACATTCTACTACCCTTCCTTCCGAGAAAAAGACCCTACAGTTTCAAAAACATTGAGTTGTGTTGCTAATTAGGGCACTATAATGTCTCTGCTGTCTGCTTATGTTGCCAAATTAGCATTTAACTTTCTTTTCTCTTGATTTAATATAATTTTCTATATATTAAGAGTTCCTTTTCGGGTACCTAATAATTGTGATATTGTTTGACTTGAGTTTATGGATTTTTAATTCTTTTCATTTATTAGCTAAAATCAGTTGTTTTAGGATTTTAATCTCTTGTAATACCTATAACTGTGCCTATAACTCTGTGTATGACATGATATGCAATTTTTACAGTCTTTACTATAACTATACCATAAAAAATGTGTGTGTGTTATTTATTGTTTTAGAGTTTTATAGTAAATTAGTTTACACAATATCTTTTCTTCAATGAGTTCTCCACTTGTCATGTTGCTTAGTCTATTACTATTTTAGGCCCTATAAAAAATAATTCCTATGTAAAGCTGTAGGCCTACTAATGCCAATAATAGATAATTCTTTATTTATGATGATGTAACTAATAATGCTATTGTAAGTGTGAGGTATTTGTACTTAGGAGGTTAGGAGGCAGGGAATGAATGATTCATATTGCATGGTGGAAACATAGAATTTTTATTTTCTTCTTGCTTGCAGTCTTGAAGCCAGTCCACAGGCCCTAAACTTGTGATAAGGTTAATTGATTTGTTTATGATCCATTTATATTAAGTTCCATTACAAACTTGTTGTAATATAGCTGTTTAGATATTTCAACAGTTATGAAAATGGGAAAGAATGGCTTGATAAAAAAAAAATATTTTCTTCTTTCTTGCAGTTGAGGCAACTCCTAAGCTGTAAATAAGTTATGAACATGAAATAATATACATAAATACAATCTTTTTCCATATGTTATTTTCAAGTAATATTATAAACACGGATAGGAGTTAAAAAAAGAAAAAAAATCCGGTAATTAATAATTTTTGGCCCGACCCGATTTTGGCCCGAAACCCGAGGACCAAAATTATCGACCCGACCCGACCCGAACCAAAAAAGTCTGACCCGCAGACCCCTATAAAATGCATTACGATTTTGAGAACTGATTATCTTATCGCTGGAGTAAACATACAACGCAACTTGTAGGGCGGGCAGGGAAGGGGGGTTACCAATTCCAAGGTCAAGATAGTTTGTGCCTTGAGCCTCCAGTGAGAGGCTATAAATAAATATCCTGTCTTGTAACAAAATGGTTGCTTGTATCTTTAATTTCGACAAAAGGTTCTGTACTGTATTACGATGGATTTGGAAAGCATCAATTAATACATTACAGTACTAAAGTTATTAAAATAGGAATTTTATTGACTCTTCCTAGTATTATAATATATTCCACTGAAAGTAGGCCTATTTGACTTAACCGTGTTTTGTGTTTATTTGTGACTTTTCTATCAATACGAAAAAGGAGATAAGAGTAGTTTATTTCATAAATAATGAAAGTATGACTTCAAAATAATGATTATATTCCAAATGAAAAACACTTCATTATGTTGTGATTTTAGGGATTGTCCATTTTAACCGTCCTTTTGAGCTATCCGACCTAGGTCCGGTCCCATTAGGGTCGGTTAAGAAGGGGTCTACTGTATAAAGCTTTAGGTGACTGCACTTGAGTATACTTTCCTTTTGTTTTCACAAACTGTATACCAACATAGATTAAAAATAGCGCACAGTCAACTCTTCACACCTGCATACCTCTCAGTTACCCTTCACATTTTAAGAGTTATTTACTATTTCAGTGGTGTTTCCTTTGCTTACAAAAATATTTCGAGTCAGATGTGCTTATTATCTAATTATTAAACATATATGAAATCATAATAATGAAAAATGATATGTCATTTTGATACGACATGTTTTTCCAAATAACATAGTAGGCTACTGTATTGGACCTAACCTAACCTAACTACTAGACCTAACCTAACTGGGGTAGGTATAGGCACTTGCATAGACAATATAACGGTTTCTATTCACTCTTCTCGAATTGTATCTGCTTTTGTTGAACACATGTTGGTATCAGATCATGACAGCGTTGTTTTTCAGTGCAAGTTCAAATCTACTTCTGTTCAAGACATTACAAAGCAGAATAAATACTCAAAAAATTTTAAAAAAGTTACAAGATCAATTGATGATATTAACAGTATTTATTTTGGGCTACTGCTTAGCAAAGTTAATTGGTTGGTATTATATTCTTTGTGTACTCTAGATGATAAGTTTGATTACTTTTTAAGTGTATTCTTAGGAATAGTGGACACTGCATTTCCAATTAAAAATTGTACAATGTTAAATAGTAGGCCTAGGAAACCCAGATGGTATACTGAAGAATTGAGTTTACTCAAAAAACAGTGTCTGTTCATTTATGAATTATTCAAGAATACAGGAGAAGCATATTTGAAAGATTCTTACAAAAAGCTTAAAGCAAGGTATCAAAAAGAGGTTAGGTCAGCTAAGTTGTCTTATAATTGTGAAAGGGTCATCAAAGCCAAGGACAAACCTAAGGCAATTTGGTCTGTGGTTAAAGAGAGTTTAAATAAAAATGATTTACCTATAATTGTTAAGGAAAAAGATGATCTCTCTTGCGATGGTTTTAATGACTTTTTTATTAGTAATGTTAGTGCCATTGCTCATGATATACCTCAATCAAAACATACAATAGATTATTACCTAAACAAATTGTGTAACAATAAGTTGTATAATAGGCCAAGCAATGAGTCATCAAAGTTTTCATTTCAATGTGTGTCTGTTGAAAATGTGCACAATGCAATCAATTCTCTAAGTAGTAGTGAAAGTCTAGATGTATATAACCTCAACTCTCGTATTATGAAGCTCGCTTCACCTTTTATCGCTGAAGTATTATGTTATCTGTTAAATCTGTGTATTGTGTTTTCTGTCGTACCTCAATGTCTTAAACTTTCTAAGGTTATTCCATTGTTTAAAAAGGGCTCCAAATCTGATTATGCCAACTATCGTCCGATAACAATCGTACCAGTGATCTCAAAGGTTTTAGAAATAGTGCTAAACAAGCAGGTATTGTATTACTTTGAGGACAATTCATTGTTCACCCCCAAACAATATGGTTTTAGGCCCAAGCGTGGAACGAAAGACGCCATTGTTAATTTTATGAAAGAAAGTACTTTCAATGTAGACAGTAGGAAAAAGGTTATTAACAGCTTTTATGATATGTCCAAGGCCTTTGATACTATAAACCATGATGTTTTGGCTAGAAAACTTGAGTTCTACGGTTTTGATAATCAGTCAGTTAGGTTAGTTATGTCATACTTGTCAGACAGATATCAATATGTATTTTTTAATGGTAGTTCCTCTCAGTATTTAAAGGTTGACACAGGTGTTCCTCAAGGTTCAATTTTTGGTCCAACAATGTTTATAATATATGTTAATGATTTACCAGTAGCTTTAAGTAATGTTTGTGTATCGCCATACATGTACGCTGATGACCTTGCAGTTCAGATAAGTTGCTCAAATGATAATTTAGCGAATCAGATTCTCAATAATATCAACATGACTGTTGAGGACTGGACGGCTGCAAATTTTCTGTGTCTCAACAAGAAGAAAACTCAAATCCTCAAATTTAACCTAAGTTCTTGTTCTCACTACCCACATAAAAGAATTATTCATGAAAATATATTAAGAATATATTTCAATATATAAAAATTTCTCAAAATATAGTTAATATATATAGTTGTACAAATATATAATTCCATTCTATATTCCTAATATAGTATAAATATACAAAGAAAATAGTTGGCATTATGTAAAAATTTTATACTTTAGAACATATATTATAATGTATTTTAAATATAAATCGAATATAAGTTTATTATAAATTAACCGTATTTCTCATAATACATTTTGAATATATTTATTAAAATATATTTAAAGTGTATATTGTATGTTATATTTATAATATATCTTTGTAAATATATTTCATATAATATTTAAATATATTTTAAATATAGTTTAAGAGTATTCAACGTTTTACATTTATATTTTAAATGTATTTGTTCAATATATTAAAAATATATTTTAACATTTACATTTCTAATACAAAATAGATTTATATTATAAAATATATTCCACATATATATGCGGCCATATTGTTTTAATTATGTTCAGTTGAGCAGTGTTGTGCCGGCGATAGGTGGGGTGTAGGACTGCGTCCGTAGGTTATATGTTGTGGACTTAACAGATATATGTGTTTCTACAGGATTATCGCTGGAGAAATAAGAAAGAGTATGCATGAAAGTGTCTTGTGTTTAAATGTGTGTGTGATTATTAGGCCATGCAACAAAAATTAGTGCTAATTTGGACCTAACCTCAAAAAATGAGTGTTAGTCATTTAGGTTACGGCCTAGTTGCACGATTCTAGCTTAGGGCAATATGCCTAATATGCGTATCTGTAGAATGTTTGCTGAAGAAACAAGAAAGAGTATAAGTGAAATTGTCTAGTGTTTAAATATGTGTAATTATTAGGCAAGTCAATAAAAATGAGTGCCAATTTGGACCTAACCTCAAACATGAGTGTTAGTAATTTGGATACGGCCTAGTTGCACGATTTTACGGTAAGTGGATCAACTGTTTATAAATTAGAATATATACGGTACATTTACCAATAAAAAATAATTATTCAATCTATTTTTACAAACAGCATTCTAGCCTATTTTGTAAATATGTGCGCGAGTCTGAATTTTTACTACTATAGTAACGATATCAGGCCGGCCTACATCCCGAATGAAGCAAATCTGTGTAATTAGTAAACCTAAAATACTACGATAATACATTTGGATAAAGCTTCTCTCAATTAAAAGCATAACATTTGTCCATAAAAGAGCTGTCTAAGTAGTCCTAAATTATAGGCCTGGTTTTGTTCAACCCGCCGAATGTTAAGCGTCGTAAAAGCGACTCATAACACACCACCGCGGTGTTATGCGTCGCTTTTGCGACTCACAAACACTGTTTAAAAAGCTTTATATATTATTGATATATTTGAAATACATTATATTAAATATATTTTTAATATACTAGCCCTTTTCCATATTTAAAATATATTATAAAAACACATTTGAAATATATAATTTATATATAAATACCACAAATGAAATATAACTGAATATATTACTCGGTCCCATAATTTGCATATTTAAAATATATTGACAATATATATTAGCAAATATATAGCTTTATATTTCAAATATATTTTTTTTATATATTTTCAATATAAATTTTCTATGTGGGTACACACCTGAAGAGGTTAAATTCTAGGTATAGTCCTGCAACCTAACATTAAATGGAATAATCATGTTGTCAGTGTGTGCAAAAAAGTGTGTAAAGGTATTTTTATGATTAGACGTCTCAGGTTGATTGTTGATTTGATGTTCTGATGTCAATATACTTTGCTCACATTCAGAGTCACCTATCGTATGGAATTGTAGTGTGGGGGATGTGACAGCAGCGTTAAAAAATTACTGATTTTGCAGAAGAAAGCTTTAAGAATCATTTGTAAAGTAAAAGAAAAACTCACTGTAAACCTTTGTTTAGAAAACTTGGTGTGTTAACTGTACCTTCATTATACTTACTGGATTCTTTGTTGTACATTAAAGAAAATCTTAATAATATTCCTGCCAACAATTCAGTACATTCATACTTTACCAGACAGAGCCATTTTATCAGAATTCACCAATGTAATTATCAGACTACCATTAAATCTACTTTGAATTAGGTAAGAAAATCTTTAATTGCTGCCACATAATGTAAAATGCTTAGATGATAAGAAATTCAAAGTGCATTTGAAATCTCTTTTGATAGAATTAAGTGTCTATGATGTTGACGAATTTATCACTTATTTAAGGTGTCCAGTTTTGTAAATAGAAATTTATTGTAAAATATGACGATGCCATACGTATGTTTTGTATGTTTTACGGCAATAAATGATTTGATTTGATTTGATTTGATTTGATTTGATTTGTTAAAGAAAAAATTAACACAACAAACAAGTTCAACACTTTCTTCAATCGCCTTGAAAAGCTTTAAACACAGTATTATTGTAATTATTATAAACCAAGACACCACATTATTTATAACAAAACCATAATACGGATCTTTCTAGTTTAAAAAGCATAAAATTAGTGATTGGCGGATCCAAGAAAATGTCGGTACCGGATCCGGATCCAAATACACACTGTCATAAGGGCAGGTTAAAAAAAACGTAATTAACAGAATGCCAATTTAAATCATACTGTTTAAATTAAATGGTAATGTTTAAAGGTTAATATATCTTATATATAGAGTAATCTCCAGTTGAGCCCATAATCCCTCATTTTTTGGGGACACTAACAAAATCATAAAATGCACTAAGTTTGCACGACCACCTAAAGGGTATCTGTGTATATTTTACAATAGCTCGATCTTCAGTATGCTATATCGTGGTTTTTGCATGCAGCATCCAATTTATTTATGCCTGGATCACCTCTTGTAATCTCTTCCTTAAATTCGTTCCAGGTCCACCCTACTGATAGACGGGTTATGTGAAGTTCTACAAGTAAAATACCCCGTGTCTGTGTACAAGAAAGAAGTCTATACTGTGTTCTAACTTAGAAAAATATTAGATGAGGGAGTCTTGACTTTTTATTCACCCTGATAAAAATACAGAGATATACAGATATACCCTGAGATATACAGAGATAATCTTCTTGTACACAGACATAGGGTATTTTATAGTGATGGACAAGACCCAAAACTTTGAGATTTTTTTATCACAAAGCATCGGGTGGGATTGAAATACTAACGGGATATTTTCGAGACGAGATTACAGGCCGTTAGCTTTTCATCCAGGTACTAAACTAAAAACTAGAGGTGTGCAGATATCCGAAAAATCGGGGTCGGATTCGGTTCGGAAAGATACATGCCATTGCCATATATGTTATTTGCATCAAGAGACAAACACTGAGACATGGCCTTGCCATATAAGTTATTTGTATCAAAAGACAAACACTGAATCATGGCCTTGCCATATAAGTTATTTGCAACAAAAGACAATTGAAACATGGCCTTGCCATACAAGCTATTTGCATCTAGATACAAACATCGAGACATGGCCTTGCATATAAGTTATTTGCATCAAAAGACAACACTGAGTCATTGCCTTGCCATATAAGTTATTTTCAACAAGAGACAAACACTGAAACATGGCCTTGCCATACAAGTTATTTGCATTTAGATACAAACATCGAGACATGGCCTTGCCATATAAGTTGTTTGCATTAAGAGACAAACACTCGGGGAAAAACGGTCTTGTACATGGATACAGACAGCTTTATGTTAGTAAACAAATCGGGGTTGTACAGTGATACAGACAGCTTTGTGTTAGTAAAAACATCGGGGTTGTACAGTGATACAGACTGCTTTGTGTTGGTAAAAAATCGGGGTTGTACAGTGATACAGACAGCTTTGTGTTAGTAAACGAATCGGGGGGAAATCGGTCTCTTACATGGATACAGATAGCTTTATGTTAGTAAACAAATCGGGGTTGTACAGTGATACAGACAGCTTTGTGTTAGTAAAAAAATCAGAGTTTTACAGTGATACAAACAGCTTTATGTTAGTAAACAAATCGGTGTTGTACAGTGATACAGGCAGCTTTTGTGTAGTAAAAAAATCGGGGTTGTACAGTGATACAGACGGCTTTGTGTTAGTAAACAAATCGGGGTTGTACAGTGATACAGACTGCTTTGTGTTGGTAAAAAAATCGGGGTTGTACAGTGATACAGACAGCTTTGTGTTAGTAAACAAATCGGG